>NC_086110.1:2730796-3025796 GCF_963921235.1 Mobula hypostoma
TCTTCATTGGCTGAGGTACTCAATACAAGAGGCTGAGACACTACATTACTGTTGTTCAGAACGTTAGTTAGACCACACTTTAAGTATTGTATACAATTTTGGTTGCCTGGCTATAAAATGGATGTGACTAAGCTTAGAGAGGGTGCTGAAATGAATAACAAGGCTATCCCTGGAATGAGGAGCTTGAGCTATAATGACAGCCTGGATAGGCTGCAGACTGTTCTCTCTGGAGCGAAGGACGATGAGGGGAGACCTTTTGGAAATTTATAAAATTATAAAAGAGCATAGGTAAGGTAGATAGTCACAAACTTTTTTCCAGGGTAAGGGAGTCTAAAGCTAAAGGGCATAGGTTTAAAATGAGAGCAGAAGGAATTCAAGGGGACATGAGGGGCATGTTTTTTTGCTGAGAGGGTAGGGGGTAAATAGAACAAACTGTCAAAAGAAGTGGTAGAGGCAGGTATGACTACAATGCTTAATAACATTTGGACATGTACATGGATGGATTGGATTGGACAGGTTTAATGGAATATGGGCCACATGTGGGAAAATGGGACAAGCATTCTGGATGGCATGGACAAGTTGGGCTGGAGACATTGTTTCCTTGCTGCATAACTCTATGAATCTATGACTCTGTCCAGGACAGGGAGACAGTCAGTGCCTGCAATGAACTGTTTGAAGAACTCACTATGATCCTACGCTGGATGTGAATGGCCTTGACTCCAATCTACAATAAATTATCTGGTCTAACCTCACCACCACTCTTCACTAAGGAGAAGCACAAAAGCTTATATGTGGTCTGAAAAATCAAGACAATCAGGGTCAGGTAGCATCCCCGCTGAATTTCCAAAAAAATAGCAAACAGGAATTTCAGGCACAAACTGACAGTCTCATCTTCATGTGGGAAGAGGAGGACACTTCAATCATAGCAAATTTCGACCAAGTAGACAGATCTGACTATCGTAACTATAGAGGGGTCCCTCTGCTGTTTGACACAGGGAAAGACATTGTCAAGGTCCTCCAATGGTAGGGGAGTCATACACAAGAAGGCATAGGTTTAAAGTGACAGAAAAGAGTTTTAAAGGGGATCTGAGCGGTCAGCTTCTCTTTACACACAGATCAGATAATATTGGAACTTGTTGCCGGGGAGATGGTAGAATCAGATACAATCACTTTTCTGAAGAGGCATTTAGACAGACACTACAATAGGCAAGGTGTAGAAGGATACGGTCCAAATGCTGGCAAATAAGATTAGTGTGGACGGGCAAGTAGATCAGCATTGATATAGTGGGCCAAAGAGCCTGTTTTGATGCTGTACAAATGTGTGACTCCATGACTCAACTCTCCTCCCTGTGGCAAGGCACTTCCTCTCAATGAATATATTTATCACTGATGAAAATCAGCTCCACAGACCTGGCACAAAGCCCATCATCTGCCAGGCAGCAGTGATCCCAGCCCTCCTGTAGGTTTCTGAGATGGGCCTACTAGCCATAGGAACTTTGAGCACTGTAAGTCCACAAGTCCAGTATCCTACTAATGCACTGGCAGAATCAACAAAGCCACATCAGTTTTCTCCCTAGGTCAATTTGCTATGTGGAGTCCTAATTACATCCAGTTAGTTCTATTGGATAGCTCATGCCATTTGTGTGCAAGAAACAAACCAGTGAAGGAACTCAGCAGGTCAGGCAGCATCTGTGCAGGCAGAGAGATGAAAAAGCCCTGATCAAGGGAGATCTTCCCCATCCAAAACAAAACAGATACGTACCTTTACAGGCTCATTTGAGACCTCAAGGCATCCCAAAGTTACTTACCACCAAACATGTAGAAATGGAGTGCACTGACAGGGGAGCGGGAAAGGATGTTGTGGAGGAGGCTGAACTCAGCACTAATGACTGACAGGTAATTATGAGGGGGAACGGAGGGAGAACTGTCCTGCCTCCCTCTGAAGCTGGCTCAATGCAATAGGGGCAGCAAATGAAGCCGTCGTTCAACATCCAATGGAAAGATGGCAGCTCAGATAGTACAGTTCCAAAATGTCATTTCTGACTCTCCAAAGCCTGACTACAAGGCACAGGTCAGGAGTGTGGAGATGTTCAGGTTCAACAACACTCCAGAAGCTCAACACCACATAGGATGTCATGGCGCACTTGACAGTGACTTCATCCGGAACCACCCACTCACTCCACCACCAACACACAGTGCCAGCAGGGTGTACCGTCTACAGGATGCACTGCAGCAACTCCCCCAGACTCTTTAGACAGCACCTTCCAAACCCATCACCTCTACCAGCTGGAAGACAAGGGCAGCAAAAGCAACAGCACCAATTGGAAGTTGTCCTTCAAGACATACACCATCCTGACATGGAAATGTATCACCATTCCTTCACCATCACTGGGTCAAAACCCTGGGTCTCCCTCCCCAACAGCACTGTGGGGACTCCTACCCCTCACGGCTGCAGTGATTCAAAAAGGCAGCTAACCACTACCTTCCCTAGGGCAACTAGGGTCGGGGAATTGAATGCTGGCTAAGCCTGCGAAATCCATATCCCTTGAATAAACAGAAAGTGTCCACTTTCAGGGTAGCACAGAAGGAAGTTGGTACAGCCCCAAGCTCAGCTTCTAAGACTCCCAGTACTGTCTGTATGGAGTTATGACTGAATGGATTTTGTTCCTTCCAGTTCCCTCCCACATCCCAAAGACATGCAGGTTCGTAAGTTTATTGGCGGCTGTAAATTTCCCCTAGTGTGTACGTGAAGGGGAGAATGGTGATGGGAATGTGTGAAGAATGACGTGGGATGAGTGTAAAGTGGATTTGGTGGGCTGAAGGACCTTTTCCCTGTGATTCTATAAATCTGAAATGGTATTTCAGCCTGCAGACTCCTTGGAGACAAAACTGCTAATTGGCCCATGGTTAACACAGCAGTGTCAACATCACAATAATCCTATCAAGCCCGATACCAACATGCTTTCTGGTTATATTCTGAACAGTCTTGGTTTGTGATTTTTCAATCTTCATTACGTCTCTAGCCTCCCCACAGAAAGCTGGCTGAGAAATCCCAATCCTCACACCTTCTCCTTTTTTATTGTAACAAATAATCAATGTTTGATATCCAATTAGTGAGTGAACTGCAGCACCGCCATGTGGCCAAACCTGGAATTGTGAAAGGACAGGCACTAGCAAGAATTTTACTTTTGCAAATGATCGGAAGAATTGCTTAAAATTTGACAAAAATGTGCTGGAAAGTATCTAGTGACCTGGAAAATGTAACAAAAGAGTGAAAAATATCACAGGACAAGAAAGCATAAACAGAGAGGCTTCTGGTTGAGATGCAGCAATGTCACATGTGATACTTCTTACCTCAAAGAACAAGTTAGCCACCTTCCCTTCATACAACAAGGACACAGGCCCTTCACCCAACACAGCCACACCTAGCAAGATGTCTTCCTAAACTAGCCTGATCAACCTCTGGTCCATATCCCTCTAAAACTTTCCCATCCACTTATCTGCTGAAATAGGTAAATGTAATTGTGCCCACCTGTACCACTTGCTCTGACGACTCATTTCATACAAAGTTCTTGCGGGTATACTCAATAAATCCATAACATAACATTAATCAGAATTAAATCCATAACAGACCATACCAGCTTGGGTGTTCAACTAGTGTGCAAAAGTCAACAAACTCTTCAAATAAAAAAGCAAATAATAATGTTAAAGAAATAAACAATTAATATCGATAACATGAGATGAAGAGTCCTTGAAAATGAGTCCACTGGTTGTGGGAACATTTCAAAGATGGGACAAGTGAAATTAAATGAAGTTGTCCCCTCTGGTTGAAGAGCCTGATGGTGGAGGGGTAATAACTGTTCCTGAACCTGGTGGTGTTAGTCCTGAGGCTCTTGTACCTTCTTCCTGATGGTAGCAGTGAGAAAACAGCATGACCTGGTGGTGGGGGTCCCTGGTGATGGACCTGTGACAATGCTTTGTGTAGATGTGCTCAATGATGGGAAGGCTTTAACTGTGAGGGACTGGGCTGTATCCACTATTTTTTGTGGGACTTTTTGTTCAAGGGCATTGGTGTTTCAATACCAGGCTGTGATGCAGCCAGTCAATTTACTCTCCACCATACATCTATAAAAGTTTCTCAAAGTTTTAGATGTCATGCCGAATCTTCAAAAAGTTCTAAGAAAGTGAGGTGCTGCCGTGTTTTCTTCATAATTTCACTTATGTGCTGGTTCTCTGAAATTATAATACTGAGGAAGTTAAAGTTGCTAACCATCTCCACCTCTGATCCCCACTACCTTCTGTGTGGAAAACTTGCATCCTTACCCTCTCACTCCAAACATTCACTCTCTAGTTTTAGATTCCCCAACCCTGGGAAAAAGACCATGATAATCCAATTTACCCGAGTCCCACATAATATTATAAAACTCTGTGAGATCACCCTCAGTGCTGTTCGGGAGGGAGTTCCAGGGTTTTGAACTAGTGATGGTGAAGAAACAGTGATATACTTCCATGTCAGATGATGTGTGTGTCTTAGAGGACAACTCCCAATAGGTAGTTCCCCATCCTTGGGCCAAAACATTGACTGTACTATTTTTCTAGATGCTGCCTGGCCTGCTGAGTTCCTCCAGCATTTTGTGTGTGTTGTTCAGCTCATCCCATCTTTTGTTTTAATTCAAGCCCTTAAGTCCAGGCAACATCCTTGGAAATCTTCTCTGCACTCTTTCTTGCTTAATTGTTGTAATTAAACAAAACATGAGAATCACAGAATCATAGGAATGTACAACACAGTAACAGGCTGTTTGTCCCCCCCCCCCCCCATTCATACTGACCACGATGCCTGTCCACACTAATCCTATTTACCTGCACTAGGCCGTTATCCCACTGTACCTCTCTGTGTATCTAATCGCCTTTTATATGTTTATTCTTTCATGCATTCTTTCTGGACGGCGTCAAAATCTCCACTTCCTTAATTAAGTATGGAACTTCTTCACGTATCAGATTTAATAATTGGAATTGTGTCTTTATGCATTTTAAAGAGAGAATCTCTTTCCTAGCAGACGCTCAGTTGTGCTTTCAAAGGCCATCTTTCTGAGGCATGCAAAATTTATTATCTTTGTCTGAGTGGAGAGAATGTGCTGCTGTTTTGTTAAAGTAGGAAATATCTCATTCTCCAGCACCAATACCGATCCTCACTGAATGACAAAAAGCAATGAACAAGGAGTAGAGAATAGATTCGGGTTGAGGATTAGGTCAAAACCTTAGGGTCTTTTTGGTAGTTTAGTCAGACCTAGCTCTGTCAAAGACTTCTATCATGGACATGATTTATTGCCATACTTGATTTAGTGCCATACTACATGATTAAGACAATCTTAGTGATACATATGAGAATGTGAAGCTGTGGACCTATACTCACAATAACCAACCTGTGACCGCCCATTTTCATATTAGGTCAGACTCACTCAGTCTGACAGGAACGATCTTCCACAAACATGGATTTTCCTCAAACCCCAGTGTCTGTGGGGCTAGCCTGATGTCACTGCCTCACTGCTGAATACCCTGACTGCTTATTCAGTCATTCCTCAGCTTCATTCACAGGTGTAATGTCACAAATACTCTCTAAACAGCAGCTGACTTGTTTTAGTTTCACTAAGCAGACAAAGCACAAATCAAACCACATAATTTTGCAAAGTACATGCTGCCTCAGCATTAATCCTCAGCCTTATCATATCACCAGAGGCGCCAACACACTCTGAGCACAATTATACCACCATCAAGAATGCTTCCTGTGCCATCTCAAAGTACTTCTCTACTTCTACTCCCAGCATATAGGCAGAGCCTTAAGACTAGTGGTCAGGACAAAATGGTATGCTCCAGGGAGGTGGAGGAGCACTTGCAAGACTGCTTTGAGACAGTAGACTGGAAAATATTCAAGTTTTCATATTTAAATCTAAATGAATCGCCACAGTTATCACTGACTTCATCAAGACCTGTGAGCATGAGTGTGCCTTGAGAACATATTGGATATACTCAAGTCGTAAGCTGTGGATGAACCAGGAGACTCAGCGGCTGTTGAGGGCTAGACTTGTGGCTTTTAAGACAAGTGATCCAGAACTATACGAGACCTTTAGTATAACCTATGGAAGGTTATTTTAAGAGTGAAAAAAAATTCTGATTAAAAGTTAGGAAAAGAATCAGATGCTCATCAACTCTGAGAGGGTTTGCCATCACTTCCTACAAAGCAAAACCTAACATCATGAATGGCTGCGATACTTCACTTCCAGATGAGCACAACACCTTTTACGCACGTTTTGCAAGGGAATAAACTACAACTGTACAAATCCCTGTACATCTGCTAACCCTGTGATTTCTGTCTCAGAGGTCCATGTCAGAACATTTTTCAAAGTGTGTGAGCCCTCACAAATCATCAGGCTCTGATGGTGTACCTGGTGGGGCATTGAAAAGCTGTGCAAACCAACAGCAGGGATATTCAAGGACATCTTCAACCTCTCACTGCTGCAGTCAGCGGTTCCCACCTGCTTCAAAAGAGCGATGATCATACCAGTGTCCAAGGAGAGCAGGGTGAGCTGCCTCAATGATTATTGCCTCACTATATTCATATCTACTATGGTGAAGTGCTTTGAGAGGTTGGTCATGGACAGAATGAACTCCTGCCTAAGCAAGGACCTGGACTCACTGCAGTTTGCCTACTTCCTCAATCAATCTACAGCAGATGCAATCTCACTGGCTCTCCACTCAGCCTTGCATCACATGGACAACAACACCTTATTGACTACAGCCCATGTTTAATACCATCATGGTCTCAATTCTAATCAACAAGCTCCAAAGTCTGGGCCTCTGAGTCTCCCTCTACCACTGGGTCCTTGACTTCCTCACTGGGAGAACACAGTCAGTGTGGATTGGAGATAAAAGTTCCAGCTTACTGACAGTCAACACTAGTGCACCTCAAGGATGCTTGCTTTAGCCCACTGCTCTGCTCTCTCTACACATGTGACTGTATGGCTAAGCACAGCTCAAACATCATCTAAAAATTTTCTGATGGCACAACTGTTGGCAGAATCTCAGACGGTGACGAGGAGGTGTACAGGAGTGAGACAGATCAGCTGGTTGAGTGGTGCTGCAACAACAACCTTGCACTCAACGTCAGCAAGACCAAGGAATTGAATGTGGACTTCAGGAGGGGTAAGTCAAGGGAACATACACCAGTCATCATCGAGGGATTAGCAGTGGAAAGCAGTTTTGAGTCCCTGGGTGTCGACATCTTTGAATATCAATCCTAGGCCTAACTTATGATGCAATTACAAAGAAGGCACAACCTTGACGATACTTCATTAGTAGTTTCAGTAGACTTTGTACATCACTAGCGACTCTGGCAAATTTCTACAGATGTAGCGTGCAGAGCATTCTAACTGGTTCTGCCACCGTCTGGTACGGTATGGAGTGGCCACTGCGCAGGGTCAGACAAAGCTGCAGGACGTTGTAAACTCTGCCATCTCCATCACGGGTGCTAGCCTCCACAGCACTGAGGACACATTCAGAAAGCGATGCCTCAGAAAGGCAGGATCCATCATTCAGGACATGCCCTCTTCTCATTGTTACCAGCAAGGAGCAGGTACAGAAGCCTGAAAACACAGGCTCAATACTTCAGAACAGCTTCTTCCCCTCCACCATCGGATTTCTGAATGGGTAATTACCTCTCATGATTATTACCTCACTCTTTTTTGCACTACATATTCAATTAAATTTTATATATATTTCTTATTTTAATTTATATTTTTTATTATGATATATAGCAATATACTATTGTCACAAAACAACAAATTTCATGACACATGCAATGTTCCCTTTGAGGTGTGTGCATGCACATATCTTTTACTACTAGTGCACAAAGGAATTTAAACTGCGCACAAAAGGTTGTCACCCTCTACCTTGTTGGCATGTTAAGTATACTTCATGATCATACACAATCGCATTTCCTTTTCCGGTTTCTGATGCGGAGGGTGTTGACAACGTGGAGTTTTCAATGATTTGTCTGCAGATTTTAGAATTGGCTTATTTATACTGTTTTTACTGAAGAAATTATTCAGCATGCACATGTAGTTGTCACTGAGCATTACAAATTAGACGGAACATTGGACATATGCCAGTAACATTACAGCTGATTCTGATTTTGATTCAGGTCTTCTTTTGATGGACAGTTATCTCACACAGTTTCAAAGCCTATAAGTGGTAGAAGGCAGAGGACGATGGTGGAAAATAGCTTCTCAGACTACAGGCCTATGACTATGACTGGAATGGATCATTGGGATCTATTCTGGGAGAGGTATGACCTGATCAAAAGTGATGGGTTGCACCTGAACTCAAGGGGAGAGGAGAGCCAATATTCTTGAGGCAGGTTTGTTCGAGCTGTTGAGGAGGGTTTAAACTAATTTGGCGGTGGAGGTAGGGTGGAACATGAGTGAAAGGACTCAGGATGGGACAGATGGTATAAAATCTGACTGTCAGAAATGGCAGGCCAGCAGGGTGAGTATTAGTGCATTAGGGATGTAGAATCTAAAAGGGTAGTAAATACAGTACTGAAAGTGTGATACAGTATCTCAAAGCACAGAGTATAAGAAATAAGGTAGATGAACTTGTTGCACTTGAAGTTGATGTTGTGATGTGACGGTATGATGTTGTGGCCATCACTGAATCGTGGCTGAAGGATGGTTGTAGTTGGGAGCTGAATGTCCAAGGTTACACGTTGTATCGAGGGATAGAAAGGTAAACAGAAGGGGTGGTGTGGCTCTGCTGGTAAAGAATGGCATCAAATCAGTAGAAAGAAGTGACATAGGATCGGAAGATGTTGAGTTAAGAAACTGCAAGGGTTAAAGGACCCTGATGGCAGTTATATACAGGCCTCCGAACAGCAGCCGTGATGTGGACCACAAATTACAATGGGAAATAAAAAAGAGGTGTCAAAAGGGTAATATTATGATAGTCATGGGAGATTTTAACATGCAGGTCAATTAGGAAAATTAGGTTGGTAATGGATCTCAAAAGAGTGAGTTTGATGAATGCCTATAAGATGGCTTTTTAGAGCTGTTTTTCATTCAGCTTTACTTGATTGGGTGTTATGTAATGAACCAGAAGTGATTAGGGAGCTTAAGGTAAAAGAATCCTTAGGAGGCGGTGATCACGATATGATTGAATCACAAAGAAGAGGAAATCTGAAGATGCTGGAAATCCAAGCAACACACACAAAATGCTGGTGGAGCTCAGCAGGCCAGGCAGCATCTATGGGAAAGAATACAGTTGACATTTCAGCCTCAGACAATATGATTAGGTTCAGCTTGAGATATGATAGGGAGAAAGTAATGTCTGATGTAGCAATATTTCAGTGGATTAAAGAAAATTACAGTGGTATGAGAGAGGAGATGGCCAACGTAAATTGGAAGGAGATGCTGGCAGGGATGTCAGCAGAGCAGAAATGGCATGAGTTTCTGGGAAAATAAGGAAGATGCAGGATAGATGTATTCCAAAGACAAAGAAAATCTCAAATGGCAAAATAGTATAACCTTGGCTGACAAGGTTATGTAAAAGCAAAAGACAGGACATACAACAATGCAAAAATTAGTGTGAAGACAGAGAATGGGAAAGCTTTTAAAAACCTACAGAGAGCAACTAAAAGAATCTTTGGAGGGAAAGGATGAAATGTGAAAGCAAGCTAGCAAACAATATCAAAGTGGATAGTAAAAACTTTTTCACAAGGCTGATCCTGGGAACGAAAGGGTTATCATATGAGGAATGTTTGATAATCTGGTTCTGTACTCACTGGAATTTAGAAGGATGAGGGAGTATCTCATTGAGACCTTTCGAATGTTGAAAGGTCTAGACTGAGTAGATATGGAACGGATGTTTCCCATGGTGGGGGAGTCTAGGACAAGAGGGCACAGCCTCACAATAGAGGGGTGTCCATTTAAAACAAAGACCTGGAGAAATTTCTTTAGTCAGAGGGTGGTGAATTTGTGGAATTTTTTACCACAGGCAGCGGTGGAGACCTGGTAGTTGAGTGTATTTAAAGCATACCTTGTTAGGTTCTTGATTGGATACAGCGTCATAGGTTATGGCAAGAAGGCCAGGAAGTGGGGCTGAGGAGGGGAAAAAGAGGATCTAACAGGATTGAATGGCAGAGCAGACTCGACAAGCTAAATAGCCTAATTCTGCTCTTATGTTGTATGGTCTTATGGAGTGGGTGCTGGGCCCATTGTTGTGTATCTATATCAATGATTTGGATGAGGATGTATAAGGCATGCTTAGAACATTTGCAGAAGACACTAAAATTGGTGGTATCATAGACACTGAAGACAGTTATCAAAATTACAGGGGGACTTTGATTAGCTGGGGAAATGAGCCAAGGGAATGGTAATTGGAGTTCTATTCAGACAATTGCAAAGTGCTGTATTTTGGGAAGCCAAACCTGGGTTGGACTTGCTGAGTGAATAATATGGCCAGAGGGAGTATTATACGGTATGTAGAACAGGAGCACCAAAGAGTACAAGTACATGGTTCCCTTACGGTAGTGTCATGGGTAGATGGGACAGGGTGGTGAAGAAGGCTTTTGGCATACTGGGTTTCACCAATCAGGGAACTGTGTACAGGAGTTGAGATATTTTGTTTCAGTGCACAAGACATTAAGTGAGGCTGCACCTGGAGTATTGTGCCCAATCTCGGCCACCCTGTTAGAGGGAAGAAATAGTTAACTTTGAAAGAATGCAAAGAAGACTTACGAGAATCGTGCAGGAACTGAGGGTCCAAGTTACAAGGAGATTATTAATAGGATTTTATTCCTTGGAACAAAGGCCTTACAGAGCTGTATGAAACATAAAGGCCATAGACAGGCTGAATGTACATGGTCTTTTCCCAGGAAAAAGGAATCAAAATCTAGAGGGCATAGGTTTAAGGTAAGAGGGGAAAGATTTAAAAGAGACCTGAGGGATAACTTTTTCACACAGAGGTTAGTGATTATATGGAATGAGCTGCTAGAGTAAGTGGTCAGGTTTGTACAATGACAACATTTAAGACATTTGAACAGGTACATCAATAGGAAAAGTTTAGGGGGATATTGGCCAAATGTTGGGAAACAGGATCAGTTTAGATGGGAATTGTGGCTGACATGGATGAGTTAGGCTGAGGGGCCTACTTTTGTGTTGAGTTATGCCATGACCATATGACTAGACAGACACTTAAACAGGATGCAAAGATATTGGCATATATGTGATTGGTTAGATGCATTGGACTCAAATTCCTGCAGGTAATCATTCAGGCCAGTTACTCTCAGAAACAATTACTGTAAACTCTCGTAACAGTGAGGTTAACAAGTGTTGCTCACTTACCTGACTGGTTGCTCCTGTTTATTGGTGATGATCAGGATTTTCTTGCGAGGTGTCATGCCAGCGTTATAGATGAAACACACCCCAAAATCATATGTTGTAAAAGACAAGTGGATGCTTGGAATCACTGTATACCCAGTGAGCACACAGGAAAAAAGAGGACCTTTCTGTATCTGTGGACAAGAGCAGGGTTCCCTTTATTAACATGATTTACAATGTAGCCCATTGGCTGGTCAGTTCTTGGGCTGTCACACTGATCACTCACTGTTACTCCGCAGCTGTGGTATCATTCAGAGACTTTCATCTCCAATAGGACCTCCAGTAATTTCATAAAACGTCTATCTGTATGTTTACAGTGCCTCAGTCTCTATTTCTGTTACAATTCCTCCCTGAAGGACAGTGTCCACATACCATGGACAGCACATTCCAAACTCATCAAGTCTACCCGCTGGAAGGGCAGCAAAAGTGTGGGGAGTACCACCAGCTGTAATTTACCCCCCAAGCCACACACCATCCTAACTTGGAAATATATTGCCATTCCTTCTCCATATTGGGTCATAATCCAGGAAATCCCTCCCTAACAGCACTGTGGGTCAACCCACACCATATGAACAGAAGATGTTCAAAAAGGCAGCTCACCACGATCCTCTCAAGGGCAACGAAGGGCAGACAACTGAATGCTGCTCAGCTTGCAAAGCCTATTTCTCTTGAATAGATGTGATGGGCTGAAATGCCTGTTTCTGTGTGAACTGAATCAGTATTTTGCATCAGTCTACACTGTGGAAGACACTAGCGGTGTGCCAGAATTTTGAGACTGTTGGGGGAGAAGCAAATATAGTCGCTATTTCGAAGGAGAAGGTGCTTGGGAAGCTGAAAGGTCTGAAAGTAGACCAGCTGGACTACACCCCAGGATTTTGAAAGAGGCAGATGAAGAGATTGTAGTAACAACCTTTCAAGAATCACTAGATTCTGGAATGGTTCCGGAGGGCTGGAAAATTGCAAATGCAGCACCACTCTAAGAATGGAGGGAGGCAAGACAGGACATTATACGCCAGTTAGCCTAACTTCAGCATTTGGCAAGAAGTCTTTATTAAGGAAGAGGTTTGGGGTTACATGGGGGCACATGGTAAAATAAGCCTAACTCAGTCTGGTTTCAAGGGGAAATCTTGCTTGACAAATCTGTTGGAATTCTTTGAGGAAATAACAGGCAGGATAGACAAAAGAGAGGTAATGGATGTTGTTTATTTGGATTTTCAAAAGGTCATTGACAAAGTCCTGTACACGAGGTTCCACAACAAGATAGAAGCCCATGGTATCATAGGAAAAATACTAGTTCAAGAAGATTGCCTAACCACAGAAGGCAGAGTGGAAATAAAGGAGGCCTTTTCTGGTTGGCTGCTGGTGACTGGTGGTGTTCTGCAGGGGTCTGTGTTGGGTCCACTCCTTTTCACATTATAATGGTCTGGATGATTGAATTGATGGCTTTATGCACAAGTTCATAGAAAATAAGAAAATAGATCGAGGGGTAGGCAGTGTTACATAGAACATAGAATAGTATAGCACAGTACAGGCCCTGCGGCCCACAATGTTGTGCCGAACCTCAGACCCTGCCTCCCATATAAGCCCCCACCTTAAATTCCTCCATATACCCGTCTAGTAGTCTCTTAAATTTCACTAGTGTACCTCCTTTCACCACTGACTCAGGCAGTGCATTCCACGCACCAACCACTCTCTGAGTAAAAAACTTTCCTCTAATATCCCCCTTGAACTTCCCACCCCTTACCTTAAAGCCATGTCCTCTTGTATTGAGCAGTGGTGCCCTGTGGAAGAGGTGCTGGCTATCCACTCTATCTATTCCTTTTAATATCTTGTATACCTCTATCAGGTCTCCTCTCATCCTCCTTCTCTCCAAAGAGTAAAGCCCTAGCTCCCTTAATCTCTGATCATAATGCACACTCTCTAAACCAGGCAGCATCCTGGTAAATCTCCTCTGTACCCTTTCCAATACTTCCACATTCTTCCTATGGTGAGGCAACCAGAACTGGACACAGTACTCCAAGTGTGGCCTAACCAGATTTTTATAGAGCTGCATCATCACCTCACAACTCTTAAACTCTATCCCTCGACTTATGAAAGCTAACACCCCGTAAGCTTTCTTAACTACCCTATCTACCTGTGAGGCAACTTTCAGGGATCTGCGGACATATACCCCAGATCCCTCTGCTCCTCCACACTACCAAGTATCCTGCCATTTACTTTGTACTCTGCCTTGGAGTTTGTCCTTCCAAAGTGTACCACCTCACACTTCTCCGGGTTGAACTCCATCTGCCACTTCTCAGCCCACCTCTGCATCCTATCAGTGTTTCTCTGCAATCTTCGACAATCCTCTACACTATCCACAACGCCACCAACCTTTGTGTCGTCTGCAAACTTGCCAACCCACCCTTCTATCCCCGCATCCAGGTCATTAATAAAAATCACAAAAGGTAGAGGTTCCAGAACCGATCCTTGTGGGACACCACTAGTTACAACCCTCCAATCTGAATGTACTCCCTCCACCACGACCCTCTGCCTTCTGCAGGCAAGCCAATTCTGAATCCACCTGGCCAAACTTCCCTGGATCCCATGCCTTCTGACTTTCTGAGTAAGCCTACTGTGTGGAACCTTGTCAAATACCTTAGTAAAATCCATATAGATCACACCAACTGCACTACCCTCATCTATCTGCCTGGTCACATCCTCAAAGAACTCTATCAGACTTGTTAGACACGATTTGCCCTTCACAAAGCCATGCTGACTGTCCCTGATCAGACCATGATTCTCTAAATGCCCAGAGATACTATCTCTAAGAATCTTTTCCAACAGCTTTCCCACCACAGACGTAAGGCTCACTGGTCTATAATTACCCGGACTATCCCTACTACCTTTTTGAACAAGGGGACAACATTTGCCTCCCTCCAATCCTCCGGTACCATTCTCGTAGACAATGAGGACATAAAGATCCTAGCCAGAGGCTCAGCAATCTCTTCCCTCCCCTCACGGAGCAGCCTGGGGAATATTCCATCACGCCCTGGGGACTTATCCGTCCTAATGTATTTTAACAACTCCAACACCCCTTCTCCCTTCATATCAACATGCTCCAGAACATTAACCTCACTCAGATTGTCCTCTCCATCATCAACTTCCCTCTCATTGGTGAATACCGAAGAGAAGTATTCATTGAGGACCTCGCTCACTTCCACAGCCTCCAGGCACATCTTCCCACCTTTATCTCTAATCGGTCCTACCTTCACTCCTGTCATCCTTTTGTTCTTCACATAATTGAAGAATGCCTTGGGGTTTTCCTTTACCCTACTCGCCAAGGCCTTCTCATGCCCCCTTCTTGCTCTTCTCAGCTCCTTCTTAAGCTCCTTTCTTGCTACCCTACATTCCTCAATAGACCCATCTGATCCTTGCTTCCTAATCCTCATGTAAGCTGCCTTCTTCCACCTGACTAGATTGTCCACCTCACTTGTCACCCATGGTTCCTTCACCCTACCATTCTTTATCTTCCTCACTGGGACAAATTTATCCCTAACATCCAGCAAGAGATCCCTAAACATGTCCATAGTACACTTCCCTGCAAAAACATCATCCCAATTCACACCCGCAAGTTCTAGCCTTATAGCCTCATAACTTGCCCTTCCCCAATTAAAAATTTTCCTGTTCTCTCTGATTCTATCCTTTTCCAAGATAATGCTAAAGGCCAGGGAGTGGTGGTCACTGTCCCCCAGATGCCCACCCACTGAGAGATCTGTGACCTGTCCCGGTTCATTACCTAATACTAGATCTAGTATGGCATTCCCCATAGTCGGCCTGTCAACATACAGTGACAGGAATCCATCCTGGACAAACTTAACAAACTCTACCCCGTCCAAACCCTTGGAACTAATCAGGTGCCAATCAATATTAGGGAAGTTAAAGTTACCCATGATAACAACCCTGTTACTTTTGCACCTTTCCAAAATCTGCCTCCTAATCTGCTCCTCAGTATCTCTGCTGCTACCAGGGGGCCTATAGAATACTCCCAATAGAGTAACTGCTCCCTTCCTGTTCCTGACCTCCACCCATAATGACTCAAAAGAGGATCCTGCTACATTACCCTCCCTTTCTGTAGCTGTAATAGTATCCTTGACCAGTAATGCCACCCCTCCTCCCCTTTTTCTGCCCTCTCTATCCCTTTTAAAGCACTGAAATCCAGGAATATTGAGAATCCATTCCTGGCCTGGTGCCAGCCAAGTCTCTGTAATGGCCACTACATCATAATTCCATGTATGTACCCAAGCTCTCAGTTCATCACTTTTGTTTCTGATGCTTCTTGCTGAGGAAGCAGGAAGTCTGCAGAAGGACTTAGACAGGTTAGGAGAATGAGTGAAGAAGTGACAGATGGAATACAGTGTAGGGAACTGTATGGCCATGCATTTTGATAGAAGAAGTAATGTCGACTATTATATAAGCAGGGAGTGAATTTAGAAATCTTAAGTGCAAAGGGACTTGGAAGTCCTCGTGCAGGATTCCCTAAAGGTTAACTTGCAGGTTGAGTCAGTAGTAAGGAAGGCAAATGTAATGTTAGCATTCATTTTAGGAGGGGTGGCATGAAAAAGCAAGGACGTAATGCTGTTTTTTTATTATGCATTGGTCAGACCATATTTGGAGTACTGTGAGCAGTTTTGAGTTCCCCATCTAAGAAAGGATGTACTGCCATTGGAGAGAGTCCAGATGAGGTTCATGAGAATTAGTCTGGGAATGAAAGGGTTAACTTGGCTCTGGGCCTGTACTCCCTGATATTCAGAAGAATGAGGGGGATCTCATTTAAATCTGCTGAATATTGAAAGGGCTGGAGAGAGTGGATGTGGAAGGGATGTTTCCAGTAGTAGTGGAGTCTAGGACCAGAGAACACAACCTTCGAATAGATGGATTTTCCTTTACAACAGAGATGAGAAGGAATTTCCTTACCCAGAGGGTCTTGAATCTGGAACTCCTTGCCAAAGAGGGCTGTGGAGTCCAAAGCTTTTGATATATTTAAGGCAGAGTTTGATTAGTTCTTGATTAGTAAGGTTAAAAATGGGGTTGAGAGGGAAAATTAATCAACTATGATCGAATGGTGGAGCAGATTTGATTGGCTGAATGGCCTAATTCTGATCCAATGTCTTATGCAATGCATAAAAAGATTTCGGGCTGAAGCCTGGCTGGGAGTTTTTGTCTGAAAGCCCAGGCAATTTGATACTGATTTCATTCAATGATGATACACAATCTGAGGCTGACAGCCAGAGCTTCAGTCCTTCCTTCCTCTGGCAATGCATCCAATGCATCATCTCTGTTATACAGCCTATTAACATGGCTTACTGGGCAACAGCCAGAGCATATCTCTGGGAACCTATCTGGTTTTTGACCAAATCACACTGTAGGGTTTTCAACAGAACCTCCAAGTAAGTGTTTATTTGAGAAAGATGGCACTAGTGAATAAAGCAACCAATTGTGACATCTTCTTGACAGTTCATGAAACTACTTCTTTACCTTCTTCTATCAAAATGGACCACTGTGGCACATCCACAGGGCAGACACAGGCCCATGTCTGCCCTGCGGATGTGCCATAGTGGTCCATTTTGCTGTGTGGCAACAAGGAAGTTCTCAGCAGAGATCTTTTTTTATCGGTCTCCTCCCCTTGGGGAGGGGGAGGGGGAGGGGGGGAGTGTGTTGCACAGAGCAGTACTGTGTAACAGGTTCTTACGTTGATCTATGGACTCCCAAACTGTCTGTCGTTTCTGCGGCTGGGAGCAGATGGTGTATCATGTGAATACAGAATTATGAGATATTCCAGCCTCTATCTAAATATCTGAAACAGCTCCTCCTCAGGTTCTGGCCACACCAACCCCATGCTCCTGATCTTTGGTTATCTAGTCAGGAAGGGATGGGAGGAGACCTTAATGCCAGGCCTGGCCAAGGGGTCCAGACAGCGAGCAGGCAAGGGTCCTGCACCTCTTCTGGGGTCAAGTCCGTGCCCATGTATCCCTGGAAAAGGAGCTTGTGGTGTTTAAGGGAACAATGAAGGATTTCTGGAACCAGTGGCAACATTGAAGAATATTTAGACAGAAACATGAACCGGCAGGAAATACAGATATATGGACCATGTGCAGGCAAATGGGACTAGTTTAGACTGGCATCAAGTTCAGCACCAAAGCTGTGGGCTGAAAGTCTTGTTCCTGTACTGTTCCATGTTCTAAATGATGGATACTTATCCTAAAGATCCTTTGTTGTTATGGTGAAAATTCATAAATTGACGTCTGTCGATAAATACTTGTATATCAATAGATACTTGTATCCTGTTTCCTATTCGAACATTCCTGAATTTCAGTATTTGCTGATAATGAGTTTCACATTTGTGAACATAATCCAGTTCACTGAATTAAAAAATGTGATAGCATGGTTCAGGGCAAATTTTAAACTGTTAATCAATTAGAAATTCTATCCACTCATGTTTATTTCTGAATTGTGAGGTTTCTGGAGATACCTTGCTTACTGACACAATTCAGCATAAACACACACTTTCTGCCATTGTGACAGTGCACGTGGGGCTCACCTCATTACCTACCTGCAGTGTTAGCTTCACATCCTTAAGCTGCAACTTGTGATCTGGGTGGAATTCGATCTTTGCCGAGACACTATTTCCTGCTTCAACACTTCTTTCCTTGCAAGTTAGTTTGAGGCAGCTGAGAGATCTCGGGGGACCTGAAAGCCCCCATTCAAAGTCAAAGTTAAAAGCCCCATTATTTGCAATGATGAAATGATAGAAGATGTGGTCATTCAGTTCCACCTGTGAACAAATTGACAACAGTACGAAGATCAGACTCTTCAACATAAACACCATGCTGGGAACTGTCAGATTATAACCCACCACTGATTTTGGTTAAGGTGATTATAGGATGTTATTTCATAAATAAAGACCATCAGGTTGCACAGAGTCACAGATGATGGAGTTGCTGCCTCACAGATTTGTTTCTGGCTTCAGTTGCTGTCTATGAGGAGTTTATACATTCTCCCTGTGCTCACATTACCTCCCACATCCCACTGGTAAGTTAAGCTTGTTAAGATGGTACCAATAAGTGGCGACTCTTTGTGTGTAGCTCCAAAGGGAATCATCAATTATTTCCGTTTCTGGACTATTACAGCTGAAATCCACAGCCATAGCCATGGGTACTTCAGAAAGCAACATTATTTAAAGAGGTTTAAAAACATCGTCAAAATTGATGGACCCCAGATGGCAGACTCAGATTGTGAGTGCAGTTCAAGTTTAAGAAAATAGAAGCGGGGAAGGCACATTGGTCTACAGGTACAATTGAAACAGAGAGTGATTAGACTCATCCCCCTACCGAATTCACCTGCTGGTGAGTTACAGTACAGTCTCTGCAAAACAAAATCGAAGACCTCAGTAGAAGATTGCAATACCAGAGGGATATCAGGGACTGCTGTTGACTTTGCTTCACAGAACCATAGCTCAGTGCTGCCCTTTCAGATGCAGCTCTACAGCCCAATGGCATCAGCATTCTCCGCAAAGACAGGCCAGTTGAGTCTGTTAAAGGTGGAGGATGTGGAGTGTGCTTTATGATAAGGTCATTGTGGTACACAAATGTGATAGATCTGTCTCAGTCCTGCTCATCCAATTCGGAACATCTAGCAGTTATACATTTCATCTGCCAAGGGAATTTCTTGTCATCATCCTGTTGACGGTATAGATTCCATTTCAGGCCAATGTCAGGCAGGCACTGCAGGAGCTGAGCACCATGATCAGCAGTCACAAAACAGTGCTTCCTCGTGCCTTCCCTATCACTGCAGGGGGATTTCAACCAGGACAGCTTAAAGAAGTCTCAGAAAAACTAGCACCAGCATTTCATCTACGAAACCAGAGGAGACAACACACTTCCAATTCAATAGCATTCAAGTAATTGGATCCTCAGCTTCATCACTTACAACTCCAGTCAGTTCAGAGTGGCAACACGATCTCCTGCACAATCTTTGTCAACACAGATGTGCCTCAAGGCTGTGTGCTTAGCCCCCTGCTCTATTTGCTTTACACTTATGACTGTGTGGATGAATACAGCTCCAATGCCGTATTCAAGTTTGCTGATGACACCACTTTCATAGGCAGAATAAAAGGTGGTGATGAATCAGCATATAGGAGGGAGATTGAAAATCTGGCTGAGTTGCGCCACAAGAAGAACTTCTTAATGTCAGCAAGACCAAGAGGTTGATCATTGACTCAGCAGGGGAAAATCAGATGCCCAAGAGCCAGTCCTTACCACGGGATCAGAGATGTAGAGCATCCTTGGTGTAATCATTCTGCAGGAACTGTCCCGGGCCCAGAAGAGAGTGCAATTATGAAGAAAGCACAGCAGCACCTCTGTTTCCTCGGGAGTTTGTGAAGATTCGTAATAACAAACTTTTATAGATGAGTAGTGGAGAGTATATTGACTGGCTGTATCACTGCCTGGTATAGAAACACCAATTACCCTGAACAGACAATCCTACAAAAAGTACAGTAGTGGATTCAACCCAGTCCATCACGGTTAAAGCCTCCCCACCATTGGGCACATCTACACAGAGCGTTGTCGCAAGAAAAGCAACATCCATTATCAGGGACCCCACTAGCCAGGTCACGCACAATTCTCGCTGCTGCCATCAGGAAGGTGGTACAAGAGCCTTAGGAATCACACCACCAAGTTCAGGAATAGTTATTACCACTTAACCATTAGGCCTTGAACCAAAGGGGGTAACTTCACTCAACTTCACTTGACCTATCATTGAAATGTTCCCACAGCCCTTGACTTAGTTTCAAGGACTCTTCATCTCATATTTATTGATTTTTATTATTATTATTATTATTATTATTTCTTTCCATTGGGATTGCACAGTTTGTTGTGTTACGAGAATACACATAAAGTTAAGATGTTTGCTGGCCTGGGCTAGCATCAGTGGCATCAGCAGTTGGTCTGCCACCTGCCCTCAGGGGAAGGAGAGATAAGGAACAATGGAGCAGCGTCTGGAGATGTGTAATGAAGGGATGTGGGAGAGAGAGCTGTCTGGAGCGGTTCCCCCCCTTTGAACCCTGAACTGTTTGAAGTGATGGACAGGCGATACCCCAGCAGGGGGATAAAAAGGGACAGGTTCGCTAAGACAGACACACACGCCACCCGAGGTAACGAGACCCTGGAAGCGGTACGCTTCTCACGAGTGGGTGAGAAGTGCCAGACAACGACCAGGGTGGAAAGGTACGATCAGCGGGAACCCGGTGTGTGTCCGCCCTTGCCTGGGTGCCGGGTTCACTGCAGAGGATCGACCGCATCAGGAGGAGGGGTCACAGTCGGTGACCTCAGGTGACATCACCAAGGACCCGCCCAAATGCTGTTTGTGAGCCATCCCGCTGGTCTGTGAGTGAAGCAGTGTTCTGAATGATCAGTTGTTCCTATTCTGTCTCTCTTCCCCCACCTTGTCCATCGCCATGGCAACGATTACTGCGAACTGAACTACAAACTGGACTGAACTTTGAGTCATTTTGAAATTGGTCATTTACCCCTAGACAACGATAGAGCTTGATTGATGCTGTTATCTTAATTCTGTGCACATGTGTGGTTATCATTGTTGAATTGTGGCATTTATTATCCTTTCGATTACTGTGTTGCTTGTTTCTTTAATAAAACTTTCTTAGTTCTAGTACTCCAGACTCCAACTGAGTGATCCATTTCTGCTGGTTTGGCAACCCAGTTACGGGGTACGTAACAGTTGTCTTTTGCACACCGGTTAATCACCCATTGGTTCATTGATTCTATTATGTTATTGTTCTATGTTGGAGTAATGGAGTATGCTCACGAGAAGATGAAGCTCAAGATTGTATATGGTGACATATGAACTTCGATAATAAATTTACTTTGAACTTGACCTCTATTTTACTAACATCATAAATGCATACCGTGCCATCCCAAGCCTGCACTGTATGAAGTCTGATCAGCTGGCTGTACTCCTACTCCGACGTGTAAGCAAACACTAAGAACATAGCACCAAGAAGGTATTGTATAGTCAAGGGAGGTGGAGGAGCACTAACTGGACTACTTCGAGTCAGTGGACTGGGCAACATTTGAGGATTCATCTTCAGATCTGAATGAATATGCCACAGTTATCATTGACTTCATCAAAACCTATGTGGATGAGTGTGTGCCTTCGAGAAAATGTTGGACATATCCAAACCACAAGCCATGGATATACCTGCAGATTTATAGTCTGCTGAGGGCTAGATCTGTGGCATTCAAGACTGCTGATCCAGAATTATACAAGAGGTCCAGGGACGAACTGTGGAAGACTATATCAAAAGCGAAAAAAGACAAATCTGATTGAAGTTAGAGACGGAATCGGATGCATGTCAACTCAGGCAGTGTTTGCAGACCATTGCATCCAAAAATGCAAAATCTAACATCATAAATGTCTAGGACGCTTCACTCTGAGATGAGCTAAATGTCTTTTATGCACACGTTTAAAGGGAGAATAAAACTACACCTGTGCGTATCCTTACAACACCTGGTGACCTGTGATCTCTATCTCAGGTGCCGATATCAGAACATCTTTCAAGAGGGTAAACCTTTGCAAGATGTCAGGTCCCAATAGTGTGCCTGGTAGAGCACTGAAAACCTGTGCCAACCAACTGGAAGGAGTGTTCAAGGTCAACTTCAATCTCTCACTGCCACAGTGATGGTGTATCAGATATTAAACCTGATTCTCATTCTGAATTGCACCTAGCTAAAGTACAGATCAACTGGCATCTAGTGAGGCAATAAACAGGTTCAAGGGTCTCACAATACACCTCTCTGTGAGAATTCTGAGAAGTCCAGGAGTGAAAAAACATAATATCAGCTCAGGATGACACTTTTGTATACATTGTTTGGTACAAATTAGGGTTTACTGGCATCAAACAAGGGTTTTTTTCTTAAACCTCCCTTATGTCATATTTTAACACAGCCAAGTTCCAATGTGCTGGTTAATAATGTTTTTAAAAACACGTGCAAAAGAATTTTATGGGAATACGGTCACCAACTGTTGCGGAAGCTGTGGTTTCCAGTAGGGAAGCAGAAGTGTGTAAGAGAGGCTGAGGAGCAAAGTCTCACTGGTTAATGTAGCCCCAGCCACAGTATGGGGCACACTCTGCAACTATCTCACACCATTCTCAGTGTAAACTCTATCACTCCAATCACTTGAAACAACTAACATCCGTCACCATCTGCAGCAACCCATTGCCCTCTGAATTTCCAGCAACACAGGTCCCTTTTGTGACAAACTCAAAATTCACACTGCTTCTATTCTGTAAAATACACAGATTAGACCTTTATTGCTGTAGTACTAACTCAAAAATGTTAATTTTTTTTGTCTTCTCCATGAACTTGTACATACACATACACACACTTTAACACATGTGATTTGTCCCTACTTGAAGTTTGAAGTTACTACTGCATCCATAGATTGGCATGCAAAATTATAAAAGATAAGTCTGATTCCTTATAGATGATGCAGGCCTTAACTTTCCTAGAAAATATTTCCTTGCACTGGGTGTTGAAGAGATGTTAGATCGCGCAGTGATGAGTTGTGCTGGTGTCATTCAGTACTAACCTCTCCAAAAGCAATCTCATTGATACTCTGTCGATTGAGTTCAGTCACAGTCCCATTACTGGCTTCACACTTCACTACAACATTCATGCTGTAAACATGCATCTTTACATTTAAGTTCAGGGGTGCGACCTTTGTCTTCACATCACATATGATATTGAAGTTTGCATCTCCCTCGGTGGTTGCAGCACAGGAGAAAACGATGGGTAATCTGTGGGGAAACACACGGATTGAAAAAGGAGAAGGACAATAATGTCACAGACCTTGTAGCAGCCTTCTGTCAGGACACAGAATATGTCCAGCTCTGCAGATAATAAATCAAGTAAATATTAGCACACAAATCATTTACATAAACCTCTTTTTCTGATCAAAAATACTATGGTTCACAGTGATGGGACTGTGTTTAGCCATTCTACCAGCTTACAAACCAGCTACAGCTGAGGGGAGAGTTCCAAAGGTTCATTGCCTTTTGCTTCTTCTCCTTCAGTCCTGAATTGTCAACTCCTTGTTCTAGACTCTAGATAGATGAAACAGCCTCTCATTCTATGCTCCCCCTGAATCTTGTACATCTCAATAATATCAGCACATTCTTCTACACTCCAGATATTGAAGCTCAATTTTACTTCAGGGTACAGAGGACCTACCACAACTGGACATTTTGGTGGGAGCACACCTGTAGCACAGCGTGCACTTTTCAATCTATGTGCATTAGAAAGTAGATCCCTGCCTTGAAAGTAGAACTGGATGTATTCCAAGGAAGATGGAGTTGAATGTATAGGATAACTGCCCATTTCCATGTACCTACAGTAGTCTCTTACTCATAGATCAAGAATTATTAAAAATCTTTGTGTTAAAAGTATTGAAAGATTTAGCTTCAACCTTCTTTTGAGGAAAAGGTTTACAGAACCTTCAAAAAGAAACAAAAAACACTTCTCTGTGTTAAACAGGCTACCGCATATATTTGAACAATAATGTCCTGTTTCAAGGTTTTCTACAAATAGAAACATACTCTTCATATCCGTACTGTCAAGACCCTCAGAATCCCATATTTTGCAATCAAATTTCCTCTGAACTCCTAGAGATTCAAGCCTAGCCTTTCCAACCTTGCCCATTGCAAAGTTGTTCACATTCCTGATGATTTGATAAATCTCTGAATTGCTCCCGTTGCAACTAACTCCTTCCTTCAATAAGGAGACCTGTGCTACATACTGTTCTCTGGACATGGTCTCATCAATGCACTGGTTATTGAAGGTAACAGGCCCACAACAAAACCAATCTCAGTGAAGACTGATGTCACACAACGCTGCTTCTTTTATTAACTTTTCTCACTGCAGTACCTCCCACTAGAGTGGAGCTAATCTTCAGAACTAGCAGGAAACTGCGGTTCAACCTCCTGGGGTGACAACACCTCAGAAGCAAAGTCACCTAAGCCTCCGTAGTTGAGACTCGATTCACAGACAAATGCTACACCCCTGTGTCCTGGAAGCGGTGCCAAGCTCATTCACTGAAGCATGTGAACTGATGGTTTCACAATCAATGTCTCCAAGGCAATCAACCTGTCTCTACTGCACCTGGAGTATTGTGTACCGTTCTGGTTACTGTTATAGGGAAGAGACGGAGTGAAAGTGCCACAGAATGTGCCTTTTTATTCTGGCTTCTTCCCCCTTCTTTTCCAGTCCTGATGAGTGAACATGGGCTGAAACATCGACAATTTATTCCTTTCCACAGATGCTGCCTGATCTGCTGAGTTCTGCCAGTATTTTGATGTGTGTTGCTCAAGATTCCAGCATCTGCAAAATCTCTTGTGTTTAAGTTCTAACCTATTCAACTTGTCCCTATAACTCAAGTCCTCAAGCCCTGGCAACATCCATCTTTTCTCTGAACTCTTTCTGATATCTTTTCTGTGGGCATGTGATGCGAACTACGCACAATACTCCAAGTTCAGCTTCATATTATGTAACTTCAATCTAACATCCCACCTTCTGTACTCAATACTTTGATTTAGGTAGGCTAATGTGCCAAAAGTTCTCTTTACAGCCTGTTCTACCTCTGACAGCACTTTCAAGGAATTACGGAACTGTATTCCTAGACCGCTCTGTCCTACGACACTCCTCAGAACCCTACCATTCACTGTGTAAGTCCTACTCTAGTTTGTCCTCCCAAAGTGCAACACCTCATACATGTGTGCATGAAATTACATCAGTCATTTCTCAGCCCACTTTTCCAGCTGGTCCAGACCAAGCTGTAAGCCCTGCTGTTTACTATGCCTCTCCCAATCTTGGTGTCATGTGCAAACTTGCTGATTCAGTTTACCACATTATCATTTAAGTCATTAATATAGGAGATAAATCAACAGATAACAATAGAAGATAAAAAGATTTTCATTTTCAGATAATTTCTGTCTCCCTGTCAGTTCTTCAATTCAGGTTGATTTGTCTGGGTTCCCTAAGTCTCAATGTGTCAATTTTGTTATAATAACTACAAGATATAAGTGGAACAACGTAAGTGATAGGTTTGCCACTGATGTCCTATCCAGTTTACTAGCTTGTCATCAGCTGTCCACCAATATTGCACTTTCTCAGTAGCTGCAGCACCATATTTGGCTTCGTGCTTTTTTGTTTTGTACTAAGCATGTATGGCATGATCTGTCCGATGGTGAAATGCTTCTTTTGTTGCCATTGAACAGAAGCTATTCACTATACATTGGGTCCTCTGACGGTAATAATCAGCCAGTTCAATTATTCTTTGTATAACTGGGCTGAGATACTGGATGAGCAACGTTTGCAGGTAGATGCATCCCATCTAGAGCCAGTATCACCAGAATGAAGGATTGTAAAGCTGTGGAAAATTAAATCGATCTCATAACTGAGAGGGGATGTTTCACAGAAAGGCTGCCTTATCTTCTTCAGAAGAGAAAGCTCAGTGCTGTAAGTTCCAGGTTTCCTTGTGTTATCAGAGATCATAGTTCAGCCAGGTGACTGCTATTGTGAAAAGGAAACCACTCTCACAAACAGCAACAGCGCCAATGACAGAAAAACACACACACAAAATGCCGGAGGAATTTAACATCAGACAGCATCTATAGAGGGAAATGAAGAGTCAATGTTGCAGGCCGAGACCATTCCTCAGGTCTTGACAAACAATCATTGACAAACAATTATTGGCCAGGGCACTTGGTAAAACGTTACTTTCAAAATCATTCAATCATACTGTAGAATTTGAAAATAGCTACAGCACAGAAAGAAACCATTAAGCCTACTATATCTGTGAAGATCCTCTACCAGAACAGATCATCAGTTCCACCCCTCATCTCCCTTCTCCATATCCATGCAAATTTTTCCCCATTGCATATATATCCACTACCCTCCAGAAAAGGTCACCATAGATCCTACCTCCCCCATATCAGTGGTCTAGATTCTGGCTAACACTAGATATCCCTCTTGTCACTATAATTCGATTCCCCTTTACCTTCAAGATTCTAGAGTATTAAATGTAATTTCCTGTACACAACTGTAAAGGAGAACAAAATAATTGTTACTCTGGATCTGAAGCAGCACAAAAAAAACCCACAAAAGATAAAGAAGACAATAATAATATTAATGATAATAATAAAACACAATAAATAGAAATACGTAAGATAGCTCATACACAGCTGATACCTATGACATCTATCACCACTCCATCAAAAGGAACAGCCTCTTCATTCACTTATCAAGACCTTCTTATTTTATATGCCAAAATATCATTATATCAGAACTCTACTCAGCCTCCTCTTTTCCGAAGAAAACAGTTCCAGTCTCTCTATTCAGTTCTTGCATCCTTTCCATCCCAAGATCTCGTAATCTCCTCTGGACCCTCTCTAGTAGCTCCACAACTTTTTAATGATGTCAAAACCAGAAGTGAACAGATCAGGTCAGTGTTTTACAGAGGCTCAGCATCACATTCCTGCTTCTACTGATGATGTCTAGCATTATGTATGTTTCATTAACCACTTTCTCAGCCTTCCCTCTCACTTTCACTGACGTTCACCCTCAGTGCCAAGTCCCTCTTCTCTTGCATTACTTTGAGAACAGTTTCCTTTAATCTTCATGGGCTAATCCCTTCATTGTGTAAGTTACGTGGTCCCAGAAAATTAACTGCATTGCAATTTTCTGTAATGCAAAGATGTGCCTGCATCAAGAAATATGAGCTGCATAAAAACGTGTATTTATTTATATATTGCATTGTTCCCATAAATTTCGTAAGTGTATATTTTTATTGCATATCCCAAACTGTTTGGTATTGATTTATGAGTTCTGTAAGGAGAAATGTCCAAGATCCAAACTACCATGACATGAGGGTTATCTGTATCACTTTTCCTCTGCTTCCCTACCAAATCACTACATTTTACATTTCACTACATTGCACTTCATTGACCAGCCTGTTTCTATCCTGTGGCAGTCTATCACAGTGCTCCTTGTAGTTCCCAATGCTGCCACACCTTGTGTCATCTGCAAACTAAGTGTGGCTTGCATCGTGAAGTCTCGGTCATTAATGTAGATACCAATCCCTGGGGAAAGCATTATTCACCATTCAATCTGAGACACAACCATTAACAATCTTACACTCATCAGCCAGTCAAGTCATGGTACATTTGGTTCCTCCAAGTCATAAGTATTGATTGTAAATAGTTTGGACCACTGTGATGCCTGTGACATCCACTATACACACATCACCACTCAAAAAGCCGCCCGCTTATCCTAACAGTCTGTTTTCTGTTAGTTACTAATTCATTATCCATGTCAATATATTAGCATCATGCACTTTTATCTTGTGCACCAACTGTTTGACCTTATTGAATGCATTATGGAAATCAAAATATGCTGCATCAACTGGATCTCCTCTAGCTGCCTTCTTTGTTACTCCTTCAGAGTGAGTTAACAGTTTAGATCATGGCTTTTTATCAAAGTTGCTGGAAAATCCCATTGTCATTGAAGTGCTTCTTTCTTTGTCATGAAACCAGTCAAGTTCGGATAAAGGACAGGGATAGCAGATGGTCAGCAGTAGAATGTGAGACCTGGCTCGCACATCACACTGAACCATACATTAAACTCAGATGATAAAGAACATAGATTGCAAAGGCTCAGTGATTCAGTGAGACCTGGGTCACACGTCACACTGCACCATACATTGAACTCAGATGATAAAGAACATAGATTGCAAAGGCTCAGCAGTACAATGTGTGATGCAGTGAGACCTGGGTCACACGTCACACTGCACCATACATTGAACTCCAGAGTACTGGAATCACGAACATTGGCTTCTCTTCATACCTGCTGTGAGGGAGAACAATCCCCTCCATTGGCTCGATAAGAAGGCGGCAACCATATCCTTCTGAGTGGACTGTGACCTCCCTGAAATGGAAGCTGAATGGAATGGCTTCATTATTGATCAAGTAGGCAGTCTCATGTGCTTTCTGGCCTGAGGGTGACGCAAAGGAAAACCATAAGACATAGTAGCAAAATTAAGCCATTCAGTCCATCAAGTCTGCTCTGCTATTCAATCATAGCTGATGATTCTCTTTCTCAACCCCATTCTCCTACCTTCTCCCTGTAAATTTTGACACCTTTACTAATTAAGAACCTATTAGCCTGTGCTTTAAATATACTTAATAATGTAGCCTCCACAGCTGTACATGGCAATGAATTCCACAATTCTCCCCTCTCTCTTGCTAAAGAAATTCTTCCTCATCTCTGTTCTAAAGGAACATCCCTCTATTCTGAGGCTATGCCCTCTTGTCCTAAACTCTCCCACTACTGGAAATATTCTCTCCACATCCACTCCATCTAAGCCTTTCAATATTCATTAGGTTTCAATGAAGATTCCCCTCATTCTTCTAAACAGCAGCGAGTACAGACTTGGAGCCATCAAAGACTCCTCCTTTCATTCCTGGGACGACTCTTGTGAACCCCCCTCTGGACCAGGTTTCAATGAGATCTCCTCTGATTCTTCTGAAGAGTGGAAACTGACAACCATTGCCCGGTTGGTTGGAGCCAGGATGTTCCAGCTGCTTCATAAAGATTCTGACTTGTGTTCATTGATGGCATGTATTGATTAACTGGCTGTAAGGTTCAAAGGAGGATGAACCTCACCTGGAAGCTCTCTGATACATCCTTATGGAGCATAGTCGAACACTCTGCTCTTCGCCTCGTGCTCCTGCAGCCACTGCTTAAAGGTCACAGATGTCCAGCTAAACCTTGCTATCGGGATGGTAACACTGACCAGTGACATTGTGCATGTGAGCCCCAGACCATGGATCTCATGATATTAACCAACCCAACGAGATGTGCAGCAAGACGCACTTCACTTCTCCACCCGTTGTCTCAATTTCTTTCATTGAGTCTGAGAGTGAAGTTTACATATTATAAAGGAGATTTTTCAACTTCATTGTCGATAGTCACAGTGCCTGCCCCACTAGACTGCCTTCCATACTTTTCATGTCATTAAATTCATCTTTGGTTAAATGTTTTTTGTTGACTCTCCACCTGCTTTGCTTCCCTTTCTATGTACCAAACTCTGTTGATGAGGTCAGGTCGGAAGAAAAAGTACACAGTGCACATTGCAGTGGCTGGTAGAGGCCCAAGTTCGATCCACACTTTGTGCTATCTGTCAGGAGTTTGCTTGATCTTACTGTGAATTCACTGGGTTTCCCCAAGTGCTGTGGTTTTCTCCCACATCCAAAAGACATGGGGGTTGCTATAAATTGGGTCTAATGTGTAGGTGGGGCCAAGGGTCAGTCGATGAGAATGTGGGGAGGATAAAATGGGATTCACGGAGAATCAAGAGTAAATCAGTATGGGTAGCGTGGTAGTGTAGTAGTTAGTGTAAAACTGTTACAGAACCAGCTGTAAGATCAGGGTTCTATAAACAGTTTGTACGTTCTCCCTCTGACCGCATGGAAGTCCTCCGGATTTTGTCGAACGTTCCAAAGACACATGGGGTAGGATTAGTGAGATGTGGGCATGCTAAACTGGTGCCAGAAGCCCTGCACAACACTTGCTGATTTGAATTGACACAAATGATGTACATCATTGTGACAAGTAAAGCTAATCTTTCATCTTTAATAGCAGTCTGATGGATAGCACAGCATGTTTCCGTGCTGCATTGTGCTGTGTCAACAACCCTATGACATCTCACATTCTAGCAGAGTCACTGTCAGAGGCTGGGTACAGGGGGACTTCTGCACACACCTTAACCTCACTGTGGGACACACCTAAATATCCTCACACTATGCTGATGTGTAATTTCCTAGGTTTGCTCCTCCAACACTCACACTTGAATCTCATTCCCATATCTGGCAAGGCTCTTTCTATATCTCCTCAATTTCCTCAAAGATTGTAATTCACTTCAAGCAATCTAGCACTGGTTAAATTAAAGCCTCTATAATGTACATCAGGACAAATATATCCCCACATACCTAACAGTACAAATTTGTTGATATGGGAGCGATCAAACGAGACTGCCGGCTCACTGGCAATGCCACATAGCAAGAAAGGCACTGAGATGTTGAGCTGCGGAATCCTGAAGCTCCAGAATGACTCAGTGACGCCCAGTTGCTGAGGCACAAACTTAAAGGTGACCTGGATAGGGAAGAAGTCAGAACAGGACTCAGAAGAGCGTAACCAGACTGATGCTCCCACCACTCCATCTTCCACAATCTCAAAATCTCCACCCACAGGTGTTGCCTGACCCACTGAGTTCCTCCAGAAACTTGTTTGCTCCTGATAGCGGTGAAGCCAGTGGCAAAATCCATTCCAAAAGCAACAACAATGTCACTTAAAAAGCACATGCTCCAACCCTGGAGGATAAAAATGGAAAACTAAAGATACGTAAAACGTTTCTCAAAATGGTACAATTTCAGGCAAGTAAATCTTTGCTGATATTAACCACCATTCTTCCCACTTACTACAGTGATTATTCCCACCTCTCTGGCACAACACATCACTCCCACTCAGCAGCCTAAAATACATTCCCTAAACAATTTCCGTAAATTGTTGATTATATTCCAACCACTGCTGAGTATTACACCGCACACATCAGGACCACTGTACAAATTACAGTATGGTTAATAATAATTAGAATTATGAACATTTTCATTAACCAGATTGTAATGTAAACTTACAGATTCATATTTTAAATTTATTATTTCTCAATATCCAAAGGCCCAGAGAAGTGAATTAAGTTGCCCCTTTTAATAACTACAGAATCACAGAATGTTTGCTGCATGGAATATCGACATTTGCGCCACTGCCTGCACCAGCTTCTCAGAAGTACAATCCAGATGGGTCCTCTCCTTATCCAGCTCCCTTTCAACAGTAGTGTTGCTGAGGCCAGATTTGGAATATTGTGTACAGTTCTCTGCTAGTGGAAAGATGCCATTAAACTGGAAAGAGTACAGAGAAGATTTACAAGGATGTTGCCAATTCTGTAGGGACTGAGTAATGAAGAGAGATTGAGCAGGTTGGGACTTCACTAATTGGAGTGTAGGAGAAAGAAGGATGATCATATAGAGGTGTATAAAATTATGATGAGCATAGATAGAGTCAATGCTCACAGTCTTTTAGCCAGGGTCGGGAAATCAAGAACTAGAAGTTTAAGGTGAGAGGGGAGAGATTTAATGGGAATCTGACAGGCAACTTTTTAAGCCAGAGAGGGTCAGTATATGGAATATGCTGCCAGAGAAAGTCGTTAAGGCAGATATTTTAACAACATTAAGAAGTAGCTGGACAGGTATAGGGCTAGGAAAAATTTACAGGGATATGGGCCAACCGTGGGCAAATGGTACTAGCTTAGATGGGAATTTTAGTTGACATGGACCAATTGGGCGTAAAGATCTGTTTCTGTGTGTATGACTATATGACTCTATCACAATTGTGTCTGACACCCGTCACTACCCCTGCTTCTGAATTACTCACATTTGCCCTAGTGTCACACCTCATAATCCACCTCATCATCATAGTGCTCTCCATTGTCTACCAACACTGCACTTCGACTGTAGTTACTATACTCTATTCTGCATTCTTTTATTGTTTTATCTTGTACTACTTTGATGCACTGTGTATAATGAATTGTACAAGACAAGGTTTTCACTATAACTTGGTACATGTGACAACAATAAACAATTCCAGCTCCAATATTCTGCCATCACCTTTATTGCAGTCCTTTGCACTGATGGAGACAGTTTCTCTCTGCTCACCAGGATGTAAGGCTCTCTGTCAGATCTCCTCTCAACTCTCACTGTTCACAGAACAACCCCAGTCCCTCCAGCCCATTCAGTAAATCACTTCCACCTGCTCTCTCAAGCTTTCACACCTCTCCTACAAAGCAGTAGATAGTCTTCCAGCTTTGACGGAACCAGTGTTTTATAAAGGTCTTTGTTCCTGCTAAGCCTGCCTTATTTAAAGAGCCAAATATCCTGTAAGCCTTTTATTAACCAATCTCTCACCCAACTCTGGTGCTTTCAATGAGATTTACACACCTGTGTTCTTTACACCTCTTTTAGAATTGTGCCCTGTTTACCAACTGTTATCAACTGTTCACCTTCCTACAAAATATAACACTGTCCTTCTCAGCTTCAAGTTTCATCTTCTTCTTATCTGCCCATTTCACGTCTCTGAGGTGTTCCCATAGGACGTTACTTTTCAGCCCATTAAGTCTCTATCACTCCGAGAGCAATTCCATCACTTTTCCCCTATTCTTCCCACATTTTACCACTCACCTATACAACAGGGGCACTTCACAGTGGTCAGCTAACTACCACCTTTACAGAGGAAATTGTAGCACCTGGGGGAAACCCATGTGGTCACAGCTAAAATATGCTAACTGCACACAGCCGGCACCCGAGGTCTGGATTGAATTGTTACTCTTTGTTTTTTGATAATGATTACATTTTCCATCATGCTCCTATATCCCCTTTACTTCAAGCTTTTCAGTCTTGCTGTAGGATTTCATTCATAACACAATGGCCACATTTCCCTCTGTTACTTCATTAAAAAACTTTCAAGCTAGAAATGAATTACCTTGAATCAAATCCTTTCTGACTTTCTGCATCAATCAACACTTTTCCAATTGACTGCCGACTGCTTTTCTCACCAAATTACAGGTTATAGAAGCATCCCTTTCCCACCCCCCATCCGTACAAGCGGATGGCAGCTACTGGGCAGCTACTTGTCTGTACAAGGCTGTAACATCTAGAATTCTTCAGCTGTCCAGTGCCACTAGTGAACCTACAGATATTTGGGAGATTCTGCACTTTTCCTTCCTCTCTCCTTTCAATAACCATCAGGTCCAGGGAACTTATCCACGTTAAACCAGTCATCTCCTCCTTGTTGAATGGTAATCCAAATGGAAACACAACTCTTTGACAGATGGGACCTATTACTGACATCAGCAATGTTTCCGCAGATTTTATGTTGGCAGCAGAAGCTTAGCTTGCTATATGCTGAAGGTGTACTTCACGAGGCTGTGAGCTGCACCCCAGCACAAGGTGTTGGGCCTTAAGGGCCATTGATAAAAAGTCAACACCTGTAAAGAGGTTTGGCTCAAGTTCGATTTCACCACTTGCATAAATCAATTCAACATCTATAGGTCTCTGCCCTCCTCAGTCCGCCTTCTGTGGAGCTCATATCCTTGCTTCTGCTGCCTTTAAATTCAAGTTGCCCCAATCTTTTCAAGGCAACTGAGAATCTTCTGCCATAAACTCAAAGTCCTTCAAAGCCCCTATTTTCCTGCACTCTCTCACCCAGACTGGCTTCCAGATCAGCACAAGTTCAAATGCTTTAATTTATATTTTTCTGTTCAAATACCTTTATGATTTTTTTTACTGGTCCATCTCTATGATCTCCCACAGCCCTAGCAGTACCAAGATGAAGGCCCTCTTCCAAATCTAGACTCTCAAAAATTCCTAACTTTCTTCACCTGTTATTTACCCTGACATTAACAATTTGCTCAGCATTAATCCTGTTTGATTAATGCTTCTGTAGGACATCCATAGTGTGGTGAATCAGTACAGGCTGTGCACCTCTAACCTTTCAATCTGGAGAGTGGGAGGTGCTGGAAACTGCTGTCAAGTTAAGTAGCTGAAGCAGAGGCTGGTAATATTTAAGTGGCATTTAGACAGACACATGAACAGGCAGGGGTTGGAGCGATACAGACAGACAGATGGGATTAGTTTACCTTGTTTTCCGTGATATGTCAGAGGCTGAGGGGAGACCTGATTGAGGTTTATAAAAGTATGAGAGGCAGAGATAAGGCAGATTGTGTTTCCCCGGAGTAGAAATGTCAAATATTTGACATCGGAGTTGGTACGGACATTGTAGACATTGCTGTATTGCTCTATATTGGAAGTTCTGATGCTGACTCTGTACTGACCTCCATCTTCCTCCCTGCTGAGATAAACCCCGTTTCTGTCAGACAGCTGAATGATGGCTCTACTTGTACAATGGGCACATTCTCATATATCCACTGGAAGGAGTAGTCTATGCTCGTTGGGTTCATTATATAGAAGGATCTGTGGAAAGCAAGCAGCTTGTTATTCCATGAAAAACACCCAGAACAGTGGAGTTGATGCTTTACAATTGCATCTTCATGTGAAATGCAATATAATTCACTACTAACATAAGAGACATTTCTCTGGGGTTCCAAGCCAATACATCAGTGACATGGCTGAAGTTGTACAGTACATTAAGTGGTAATGAGAAAACATTGGCATTTTACTCCTGGAAGGATAGTTCAAATTCAGCCCATGGGTATGGAAGGCTTGAAATAGCAGAGAATTAGAGCCACTGCAGAAAATGGCTGATTATAGAATAAGATAGCTGTGCAGAAAATTGTTTCAGTTCTTACAGCCACTAAAATAACATTAAATATTCCTTCAAGATTCAAGATTGTATAATGTCAATTCCTGTATTAAAGTGAAAGAATGAAATAATTATAACTCCAGATCTGATGCAGCAGAAAAAAAACACAGAAGATAAAGACCACAATCATAATAATAAAAATCACACAATAAATACAAATTCATAAGATAACTTATATGTTGTACAGATTGATTGTATGTCCATTAAGTGACGCTAGGCTGTACATATGATGACTGACGGGAAATAATAAAATAATGGTGGTGTTAGTGAGTGGAGGTTTTGATCAGTCTTACTGCTTGAGGATAGATTTTTGAACTGGTGACCCTGGCTGGCGTGGATGCCATGTAGCCTCCTCCCTGATGGGAATGGAACAAACAGTCCATGAGCAGGGTGTGTGAAACCCTTTATGATGTTACTGGCACCCTTCTGTATACAGGTTTCCCCCGCCATCCGAAGGTAGAGCGTTCCTATGAAACGGTTCATAAGCCGAAATGTCGTAAAGCAAAGAAGCAATTACCATTTATTTATATGGGAAAAATTTCTGAACGTTCGCAGACCCAAAAATAACCTACCAAATCATGCCAAATAACACATAAAACCTAAAATAACAGTAACATATAGTAAAAGCAGGAATGATATGATAAATGAACAGCCTATATAAAGTAGAAATACTTTTCCACAATCATTACTGAACTGTTCTCCGTAGCGAAAATCTCACGCAAGCACAGTGGGCAGAAAATCTCATGCAAGCGTTGTTGGCAAAAACACGGCGCAAGTGTTCTCCAGTAACCTTTAAGCTATGAAGCTGCCAAATCATACCAAATAACACGTAAAAATACACAGCCTATATAAAGTAGAAATAATGTATGTACAGTGTAGTATCACTTACCGGAATCAGGACAGCGCCAGCACACTGATGATGGTGTGTTAGACTGAGTCGTCGCAGGTTGGGTGGTGCAGTGGCCCCCACCCTCCAGGCCGCCGACAGATACCGAACTGCGAAGCTCGCAAGGGTCCAGCGGTAGCCGGGAGGCACACGGCACATCTTTAAGAAAAAAGCCGAAATAAACATGCTAATTAATTAGGTGTCAGGCGGCACCTAATTAATTAGCATGTTTATTTTGTTTTTTTTCTTAAAGATGTGCTGTAGGCCTCCTGGCTACCGCTGCATTCTCCGCGAATCGTGGGGTGGTGGGACACTGGGGTGTCATCTGTTTCCATTAGAGCAGGCAGCTCATCTTCTCCTATGACTGCCTGCCTCGATGTCGAAGGTTGAGGTTCGTCGTCTGCTGTGGCTGATGCGGAAGGCTTGCTTGACTGCTGAACCTCGCGCATTTTTCTATCATACAGTTCTTTTTAAGGACTCAAACCATCCTGCAAATATCCCCTAAACCTACGTACCCTTTCAAAATTAAAGTCGTACTTTATCATTGCAACAAAAATCTCACGGAATGGCTTCATGTTCATTTCCTGGACGACTTCACTTTCGGTCCGTTCGCTACTGTATTTGGTTTCAATTGTTATCCTTTCCTCTTCCAATTGCATCAGCTCTTCATTTATCAGTTCTTGGTCATGGGATGCCAAAACCTCTTCAACATCATCTTCATCAGCTTCCACAAGCCAAACTCACCTTGTCCTTACTTCGTTCACCACGATCAAAATGCTTAATTACGTCTCGTTTTACGCTAGTTTTACCCTTAAGAGCTCTTTTAGGCTTTTCCAATACCTTGGAACTCATCTTGCAAATGGCTGCTCACAGGCACATGTTTAAGCAATGCCGGCGAGAATGCAGTTCCGAATCCAGGGGAGAGCGGCTGCTCGGGGCGCACGCTGCCTTTTATCGTGCGCTGATTTTCCCCGCACGCTGATTTTTTTTCATAACAGTGAAAACACCTTCTGAAAGCGAAAACAGGGTACTAATGTAGGTCTTTCATAACAGTGAGGTTTCGTAAAGCGAACGTTCGAAAAGCAGGGGACACCTGTATATGTCCTTGATGGCAGTACGCTGGTGCTAGTGATACGTTGGGCAGTTTTGACTACCTGTTACAGAGATTCCCCGTTCTCTGCAGTGTAGTTTGTTAGGATTAGAAAAGTAAAGATCAGAAACTGCTTAAGATTAAGTTAGAGGCCTTTCAATAGTGGCTGAGCATCCAAAGTAAAGTTTGGCACTCACAGCTCGATTGGGCAGATACAAAGGACAAATACTAAGGATAACTAAAGCAGTAATTGCTGCTGGGTGTGGGCACATGGCCAAGTGGTTAAGGCATTCGACTAGCAACCCGAAGGTTGTGAGTTCGAGCCTCAGCTGAGGCAGCGTGTGTGTCCTTGAGCAAGGCACTTAACCACACATTGCTCTGCGACGACACTGGTGCCAAGCTGTATCAGCCCTTGCCCTTCCCTTGGACAACATCGGTGTCGTGGAGAGGGGAGACTTGCAGCATGGGCAACTGCTGGTCTTCCATACAACCTTGCCCAGGCCTGCACCCTGGAGAGTGAAGACATTCCAGGCACAGATCCATGGTCTCGCAACAGATGCCTTTTTATAAATTGCTGCAGATAAGCAGTTGGCTCTGCAGCTGAACAACACCCAAATCATTCATCCATCTCTTCTCTCCCAGATCTTGATGTAACTGCTGCTTCATTTGTTTGTTTCCTTGAAATGATTTCTGTAGATTGTATGTTTCATTCTCACTTTAATGAGCTTAATGAGCTTATCTGGCACATTAAGGATTTGTGTGAAAAAATGAAACATTTCAGGGAACCAAGCCAGAGTCTGTTTTCTGTTGAAGAGCAATTTATCCCTTGACATCTGGTAGTTTGAAATAATGAAGAAAGCTTCCCTCTGAAATATTAAAAGAATTTTCTATTCAGTTCGAAATGCTGAATTGAGAACACAAATATTTAAATCAATATAGATGCATTTGACCTCTTGCTCCACCACTGAACTCCACTGGCCTGGATATTGTGGGAACTGACATGTATGATAGATTCCCCTCCCGCACTCATTCCAAGATCACACTTAGCTATCCCAGTTGTGCACTCCTGACTCTTCCTCACCGTTCCCTTTCTGTCCTTTTCCTCTCTTCTCCTTATCCACCCGGCTCCACTAACGTTCCTCCAGAGTTCTCCACCAACATTTTTCTTTCCCCTCCTCCAGCCGCTCCATCTGCTGTTCTCCCACACACTCCTCCCAACGGGTGCCTTCCCCTTCCATCTGCCCTCTTCACTTCCCTTGTTTGCTTCCATACTCCACCTTCCTCTCCATCATCTGCAGCCCTTTGTAGCCTCCACCTATTTCCACTCCCCCCTACTCACCTGGATCTGCTAATCACCTGGCACCTATGCTCCCTCATCATTTTACACTGGCTGTCTCCCTCTATCTTTCAGTCCAGTCTAGATCCGGCACTTCAACTGTTCACATCTACAGATGCTGCCTGACCTACTGAGTACCTCCAGCATTATTTCTTCCTCCAGTTTCTAGCATTTGCATCCCTTGAGTTTCTGTTCTTTTACTGTTACAGTTTGCAACACACCTATAAAACTCTATGGTGTAATTTTATGTACTCGTTTTGTTGTCAGGACATACGGCCTTTGATGCTGCTGCTGCAAGCATGTTTTTCTTTCCATGTTTGTGACAAACTCGACTTTAGGTTATTAAATGGTTTTTACTTGGTTTCTTTATAACTGTAGGCAGTAGAGGAAGTATAAAGCACCTGTAAAGCAGTAGAAACTAAGGCCCTACCCAAGAGGCATTCCACAAACCTTCCAACAGATTGTGTTGCCAAAGAGACTTTCCCTCCTGATTACAGTTATGTAGAAACAGAGTAAAGCCAATTAACACATTAAAAAATATATAATTGATATAAAGAGTTTACTTAAAACAAAATTTATAGAAATTAATTACTAACGTGCACGTTAGTTGAAATAAAGTTTCCATTAAGCAAACCATTTAATACCTGAAGCTGACTTTATTGTCGTGAACATGGTAAGAAAACCATTCTTGCAGCAACATCGCAAGCACGTGTCCAGACAACAAACAGAATACAAGAAATTCATACAATTAAACAATACAATGATAAAAAGACAGTGCAAAAGCAAGACCTTTATACAAGAAAAGCTCGAAGGCATGAGTCTGTGGTAGATGAAGAAGAGTTCTGCAGTGTTCTGTTGTTTAGATGGGATTAGAATGGTTGTAGGAAAGGGTTCTTCCCTTGGCGCTGAACTTGGTGCTGAGTCACTTCAGCCTTTTGTACCTCCTGCAGGTAGCAGTGAGAAGAGCGAATGGCCTGCAGGGTGGGGTTCCCTGATGATCAGATTACCTTTCCAATGGACAAGATGTGGTAGTTGCAGTCTGCTCTGGGTGGCCTGAAGCTAAGGGTTCAGATACAAACTGCTAGTGGCCCATTACAGGGAAGTCACGGAAGGCCCTGCTGTGGAGAGTGAAGTTCAATGCAACCACATTCTACCAAAGTTCAAAGTAGATTTATTATCAAAGTACATGTATGTTACTATATACAACCCTGAGATTCATTGCCTTATGGACATAATAACCATAACAAAATCAATGAAAGATTACCCCTGCTTTGGGGTTCAATCAGTCTGCAAAAGACAACAAAAAACTGTGCATATAAAAAAAGAAAGAGATAATAATCAAGTTCTTTGAAGTGAATCCATAGGTCGTGTGTATATTTCAAAGATGGGACAAGTGAAATTGAGTAAAATTATCCCCTTTCGTCAGAAGCCTGATGGTTGAGGGGTAATAACTGCTGCTGAACCTGGTGCTGTGAGTCCTGAGGCTCTTATACTTTCTTCCTAATGGAGGCAGCAAGAAAAGAGCATGTCTATCAGACCATAAGATATAGGAGTAGAATCAGCCCATTCGGCCCATTGAGTCTGCTCCACCATTTCATCATGGCTGATCCAATTTTCCTCTCAGCCCCACTCTCCTGCCTTCTCCCCATATCCCTTCATGGCCTGTCCAATCAAGAATTTATCAACCTTTGCCTTAAATATGCACAACAACTTGGCCTCCACAGCTGCCTGTGGAAATTCCACAGATTCAATACTCTCTGGAGATTCATCCATTCTAAAAGGACACCCTTCTATTCTGAGGCTGTGTCCTCTGGTTTAAGATTCTCCCACTATAGGAAACATCCTCTCACTTCTACTCTATCAAGGCCTTTCACCATTCAATAGGTTTCAATGAGGTCACTCCTCATCCTTCTGAATTCTAGTGAATACAGGACCAGCAGCATCAAACGCTGAGTTGATCGGGTGTCCCTGATGACGGATGCTTCTTTACTGCAAGTGCCTCATGTAAATATGCCCCATTGTGGGTACAGCTTTACCCGAGATGGACAGGGCCATATCCACCACTTTTTGTACAATTTTACGATCAAGGGCATTGGTGTTTCCGTACCATGCTGTGATGAAGCCAATCAATATATTCTTCACTACATATCTATAGAAGTTTGTCAAACTTTTTAGATGTCATGCCGAATCTTTACAAACTTCCAAGCAGAAGTGCTGCCCTGCTTTCTCGTAATTGAACTCATGTGCTGGTCCCAGGGCAGGTCCTCCGAGAAAATAACACCAAGGAATTTAAAGTTGCTGATCTCCAATGAGCATTGACTCCTGAACCTTTGGTTTCCTCCCCCTGAAATCAATAATCAGTGCCTTGGTCTTGCTGACATTTAGTAAGAGGCTGTTGTTGTGGCACCACTCAGCCAGAGTTTCAATCTCCCTCCTATCTGTAGATTCATCACCACCGTTGATTTGGCCTACAACATCAGCAAATCTGAACATGGCATTAGAGCTGCGCTTACCCTCACAGTCACAAGTGCTAAGGGAATAAAGCAGGGGGCTAAGCACACAGCCTTGTGGTGCACCTGTGCTGATGGAGATTGTGGAGGAGATGTTACTGCCACTCCCAATTGACTGGTGTCTACAGATGAGGAAATCAACGATCCAGTTAGAGTCATAGAAAAGCACTGTGGAGAACGGGCCCTTCGGCCTATCTAGTCCATGCCGGACCATTTAAACTGCCTACTCCCATTGACCTGCACTGGGACCATAGCCCTCCATAAGCCTATGTACCCAACTTCTCTTAAACATTGAAATCGAGCTTGCAAGCGCTTGTGCTGGCAGGTTGTTCCACACTCTCATAACCCTCTGAATGAAAAAGTTTCCCTTCATGTTGCCCTTAAACTTTTCACCTTTCACCCTTAACCTATGACCTCTAGTTGTAGTCCCACCCAACCTCAATGGAAAAAGCTTCCTCGCATTTACCTGTCTATACCCTTCATAATTTTGTATACCTCTCTCAAATCTCCACTCAATCTTTTATGTTCCAAGGAATAAAATCCTAACCTATTCAATCTTTCCTTACATCTCAGGCCCTCTAGACGGCAATATCCTTCTATATTTTCTCTGTACCCTTTCAACCTTATTTATATCTTTTCTGTAGGTAGGTGACTAAAACTGTACATGATACTCAAACTATGCCTCATCAGTGCCTTCTATAACTTAAACGTAACATCACATCTCCTGTACTCAGTATATTAATTTATGAAGACCAATGTGACCCTATCTACCTGTGACACTACTGTCTATGAACTATGGATCTGTATTCCCATATCTCTTTGTTGTACTACACTCCTCAGTGCCCTAGTATTCATTGTGTAAGACCTACCCTGGCTGGTCCTATTGAAGTGCAACACCTCGCACTTGTCTGCATCAAATTCTACCTGTCATTTTTCAACCCAATTTGCAGCTGATGCCGATCCCTCTGCAAGCCATGATAGCCTTCCTCACTGTCTACTACACCTCCAATCCTGGTGTCATCCTCAAATTTGCTGACCCAGTGATAATGACTACATTATCATCCAGATCATTGAAACAGATGTCAAACAACAACAGACTCAGCACCGACCCCTGCAGCACTACACTTGTCACAGGCCTTCATCTTGAATGCCGAGTGACTGAATATTCTTGACCAAACCCCCATCGGGACTTTGTCAAATGCCTTACTAAAGTCCATGTAGACAACATCCACTGCCTTGCCCTCATCAACATTCCTGATAATGCCCTCTTTAAGATTAGTTAGACATGACCTACCAAGCCCAAAGCCATGCTGATCAGTCCGAGTCTATCCAAATACTTATATATCCACTCCTTCAGAATACGTTCCAGTAACTTTCCAACTACTGATGTCAGACTCACCAGCATATGATTTTCTGGTTTATTTTTAGAGCCTGTTTTGAACAGCAGAATAACATTGACTATCCTCCAATCCTCTGGACCTCACCTGTCATCAAGGATGATTGAAATATTTCTGCAAGAGGAGATATTGAGGCCAGGGTCTTGCAGCTTATTGATTCATTTTGTGGGAAGGATGGTATTGAATGCTGAGCAGTAATTGATAAACAGCATCCTGTTGTAGGCATTTTTGGGGTCCAGATGTTCCAGGGTTGAGTGAAGAGCCAATGGTATCTGCTGTGGATCTGTTGTACCAGTGGATCCATGTTCCTTCTCAGGCAGCAGTGGATATGTTTCATCACCAACCTCTCAAAACACTTCATAACTGCGGAGCTAAGTGCTACTGGATGATAGTCATTGAGACAGGTTACACAGGCTTCTGAGGCACCGGTACGAGTGAAACCTACTTGAAGTAAGTGGGTACCTCAGACTACCAAAGCAGGAGATTACAGATCTGAGTGAATACTCCAGCCAGTTAATCAGAACAGGTCTTCAGTACTGGGCCAGGTGCCTTTCGTGGGTTCGCCCTCCTGAGGGCTGCTCACAGAGACTGAAATCACAGGATCATCAGGGGTTGCGGGAGATCATGATAGTGTCTCCATGTTTTGATGGTCAAAGCAAGCATAGAAGACATAGAGCTCATCTGAAAGCAAAGCCTTGCTCTCTTCTATGTCGCTTTATTTAACTGTATTCAATGTCCGCCCCACTGTCAAGCATCTTTTGCTGATTCAAGTTTGGGCTGGAATTGCAATTTTGACCCTAAGATGACTTTCTTTGATCATACCTGGACCTCTTGTAACTTTCTTGGTCACTAGAGTTGAATGAATCTGATCTGGCCCTCAGCAAATTGTGAATCTCATAGTTCATCCAGCGCTTCTGATCGGGGAAGACTCTGTATGATTTAGTGGGGGCACACTGTCTACAGCTGTGTTAATAAAATCCATTATAACCATAGTGTTTCATTCATATCCGCAGATGAGTTCTTGAACATGGCCCAATGTACTGACTCCAAGAATTTCAGGGCTGCTCCTCTGGCTCCCGCAGCCTCCTCTTTGTTGTCCTGATTGCTGGATCTTTGCACTTTAGCGTCTGCCTGTATCCACTGCATTCTTTAATCTACACTGCAGTTTGTGGGTGCTTGAGTCCGGAACATTGACACAACGACCTGCACCACATTCTGTCTTCTCACCTTCTCAACAGGTCAAAGAAATAAAAGCCTGAAAGTCCAGGCCATCCTGCTTAAGAACAACTACTCTGTTGTCTTATTACAGAATACTGAATGGTTCCCTGGAGTTTAGAAGAATGAAGGGATCTTATTGAAAAGTATCGAATATTGAAAGGCTTAGATAGAGTGGATGTTGAGAGATGTTTCCAATAGTGGGAGAATCTAATTTTAGAGAGCACAACTGGAGAATCCAGGGCAGCCTCCTCCATCGGAATTGGGTTGCTGAAGTTCATTAACAAGGTAATTTTCTTTTAAACTTTATTCTTGTTCATATTCATGTTTTTAACTTAAGATACCTTGTCAGCTCAAAGGAATGGGAGAGAGGATGAAAGCGAAGCTGGTCGAATGTAATGAACTGTGCTGCTGCAAAAGGGAAGTGTGTCTGAGATCTTGGTGTGATGAGTGAACACAAGGCTTGGGCTTTGTGTGTGAGCTCTGGGCTACTGGGTCTCGAACCTCACTGTCAGCGTCACTAGAGTCCCCACCCACTGGAAATGGAGACTTGAAACTTGGGCTGCTGCTGGCAGGCCTTGGGAACAATAGTGATGGAGAGACCAGGGTCTGGGAGCCAGCATGATGAGGGGGTGTGTTGGGGTCTAGGAATGGCTGTTCTGATGTGGCTCTGGCTCACTGCCTGCCCCTTACAGCACTACATTCTCTTTCTCAAACATTGCCTGTGCTGCTGAGTTCCTCCAGCATTCTGTGTGTGTTAGTTGTCACTAAGGCCTGGTTTTCTGTGAGTACATTGGGAAGAGCTATTGAATTTCAACTGAAAATGCTCCAAAGGAATACTTGTTGCAGCCTGCAGGTTTTGTACACTCAATGCAGTCCTGTACAATGTGCAGAGTTGAATGTCACCTGTCTTCAATGCAGGCTTAAGATCAAGAAAGAGAAAAAGTATTTCTCAAAACACTGCTCAACACCAATGAATTTCTTGTACTTTATCTTTCCTGACCCCATCTCCATCAGTCTAATGGTGAGAAAGGAAGATAGTTGGTAAAAAGAAACTCTATCCTCCTTAACTTATCTGTGAAGGGAAAAATATATACTGACTAAAAATAGCTTAGACATAATGTCAGGCTTAACTGCTGTAAATTTTTGAAGAGCTGAGGGATTTACTTGTTTGCTGGTAGATGGCAGTGTGGCTACACAGTAGCATATTGATTGCTGACTGGATTAACAAAAACTTTGACATGCTGGAGATGAGGAGATAGACGCTGCTGGAGAAATTCATTTCCATTTATCTCACTCTCACAGAATAAAACCTTACTGACCTTATCACAGTGTCAAGCTGCTCACCAAATGAATCCAGTCTTCTCCAGGAGACTTTTCCATCCGCTCATAACTCTTTGCCTGAATGACTTCCTGGCCCCAATGCTACATTTGTCTAAGCAAATTAGTGCCAAAAACAGAATCCAGAATTATTTGAAGAGAGCGGGAAATGGGGCTCTTGAGTGTGGAGTGATGGGAGGATCTGATGAAACACACAAACTCAATGTGCTTTTCTGATTCGTTGAAAAGTTTTGAGTTCCAAAAGTTTGAGTACCTTTGTTCTACTCTCGTGCTTTAACCTGAGTCAAATCCCCAATTTATATTTTTTTCTGAACTGTTTAATTTATTTTCAATCACTAAGTTGTAACAAAAGCTCAGAGTTGAGAAATCAGAGTTTAACCATGTTAAACCAGATAAAATCAGACTGGGGATGGAGGAATGATAGAAATGCAAAATATAAACAGGGATGGCTGCAACAAGTCAGCAGGGGAAGAAGCTGCATTGGGGAGAAAAACTCAGAGTTTGGTCCAGGACCCTTCATTGGAACTGGAGATGTGAAAAAACAAGAATCTTACAATGCAGGGAGTGGGAGAATGTTTATGATAGCGTACTGTTGTGTATGTGACCTGGTTATACAACAATGTTATTAATAAAGGTGCTGGAGACAGGAGCTAAGTTTCATGGTTCTTTACTGGCAGAAACCAAACTTGAACAGATCAATACGCGCCCAATAGCACATGCAACGACGTGTTAAACATAAAGTAGTCCCTTATTATAATGTAGACTATACAGTACACTCCTCCCCTTTTATTTTAATAGTGCCTCAACTGTTTTCTTTACCGGGGCATTATGCTAAACAAATATGTTTACTCTTAACATACAAACACATACCATTTGTTTGTTTAATAATATCAAATCATAACAAAATAACATAATAACATTAAATTATAACAGGTCCTTTTTCTTTCTTTTGTTTTTTTTACTTTTTTAAACTTTTCTTACTTTTGGTCTAAGACCCATTTATAACTCAAGTCTCTGGGGGGAGGGGGTCTTCTTTAGATTGTCTGGCACTGAAGCAAATAGGTCTTCACTCTATTGTCTGGAATAAACTCAACAATCCACAAATTGGCAGGTTCCACCATAAAGAGTAGTCACCTCCATCTTGCAAAGATGACAAAAGCAAAGTGAAATCTGTGAAAAGGTGAATGTTATTCTTAAAAATATGTACAATCATCAAAACTGAGATGGCATTGGAAAGTGTCTTCAAATAGTGTGTTCTTCTGTCTGTCAATAAACTTGTATGTTTTAATACAGATTTCCATATAAAAGTCATGAAAAGTTGACCTCTGAGCTTAGGGAGTTAAGGAGATGTGCGCCTCCAACTTGCTAAGAGTTCTAGGCAGCAGATTGCCTCTGTATAATGAAGACTCCTCTTGCAGCTGTCCTAGATATATACGCGTCTTTGTGCTATCGCTTGTCTTCCTTATCCATATCTCATTTGTTCCAACTGAGCTAATTACACAGCCAATCTTCGTATTCTCCTTAGATTCCAAACAGATAGCCTGACCTTTATGATACTATCTCCTATCATAATATAACTTTCCATCTTCTATTCATGCTTCATATCTTTGTGCTGGTGATTCAGCAGGAGTGCTGGGAAGATGCTCAGGAGAAGACGGAGATGCTGGTCTTTTCGGAGATTTAAGCTTATTGAGAGTTTGCAGATCTTCCATTATCTGTTCATCTGTTAACAAGTAATTTAACTGCGCAGGTGCAGGTTTCTTTTGTCTGTAATTGGAACAGGGTCATTAGGTCTCCTCTTTAGCTTCCTAGTCATTATAGGCTTTACCTCCATAGAATCTCCTGTGAGTTCCATTGTTAGCCTCTCACTCTCAATCATCTTTTTCTTTACTTCTAACTCAATCTTTTTATCTTCAAATTCCTTCACTGCTGCTTTCTTCTCTGCAATATAATTCCTTTCCACTTGTTCAGTCTCCAGTTGCAGAAAAAGCTCTGCATTTCGTATTCTTTCCTTATATTGTTGATTTAGTTTCTTCATCCTTTTCTGATACTCCTGCAAAATGCCTTCCTGTAACTGCTGTAACAGTCTTTTGAGAGATGTCAATTTCTTCTGTACATCTGCTCTTTTACTTCCAGGTAGTCTTCATCATCCTGCTTATTGGCAATATCTGTCTCACTTGCATCCTCTGTATCTTCATTCAAGTTGCAGCTACAGATACTGCGTTCGTCCTCATCATCGACACTGTCTAGCTCCTCCTCATCGTTGTAATAGTCGACAATGGGTGAGAGGAGAGCTGCAGACATCTTTCCCGCCGAGCTGCCCTCCTTTGTGGACACAACTAGTACTTTGATGGTGTGCCAAACCAACTGGATTTTCCTGAGCCATTCACGTCCCAGCAATGGTGATCCTCCATTTTTCAGTACATAGAGGGTCAGCTGCTATGTTTCCTCTCCGTAGGTCACTGTCACTTTAATTTTACCTTTGGGACACACTTTCTGTCCTGTGTAATTCCTTAGCAGTAGTTTAGTTCGTTTCAGAGGTATGTGAGAAAACAGTTGTTTGTAATCGTGTATAGAGATCACTGTTAAAGCTGAGCCTGTGTCCAACTCCATTTCCAGTCTCACGCCTGCCACTTGTGGAGTGATCCATATTACTCTTCAATCATCGACTCTTTCACGCTGTGAAGTTGCAGACAAGACAATTCACTTTCATCTGAGTCGCTTTCGTCAGAACTACTTTCTTCCATTTTCTGTACATTGTTGTATTTTCCTTTCTGGGGTTTCTTGTTTCTCTGTATTTTGTCCTTTTTCTGCTGCTTACTAGCTTTGCATATTCTGCCAGTGTGGCCCTGTTTGCCACAGTTTCTGCATTATTTGTCTTTAAACCAATAGTCATCAGGGTTATGTGACATGTTCCTCCAATGGTAACATTTCTTTCCTTCATTTGTAGCATATTCCAGAGATTTCTGTGGTATCTCTAAAGCACCCCACGCTGCTGTTTCCGTTGATATTGCAAAGTTCAGCACTTTCTCGAATGTAAGGTCTCTTTCACACAGAAGCTTCTTCTGTGTAAACACAAAATAATCTGCAGATGCTGGCATCAGAGCAATACTCACAATACGCTGGAGGAACTCAGCAGGTCGGGCAGCATCAGTGGAAAGGATGAGTCGATGTTTCGGGCCGGACCGTCTATCCCTATCTCACTCTGCCCCCCTCCCCCAGCTGCCTATCACCTCCCTCATAGTTCCGCCTCCTTCTTCTACTACCCATTGTTTTCAGGGCTATGATGTCCCTGCTTCCCCTCCCCCACCCCTTTGTCTTTCAAATTACTGGGTTTTCAACTGAAACTACGAGCCTTCTTCCAACCCTCCCCCACCTTCTTTCTTCAGTCCTGACGAAGGGTTCCGGCCCGAAACGTCGACTCATCGATTCCACTGATGCTGCCCGACCTGCTGAGTTCCTCCAGCGTATTGTGAGTGTAGCTTCTTCTGTGTGGTTTCACAGTGCATGCCACACACTAATATGTCCTTCAATGCATCCGATAGACCAGCTCCAAATTGACAATGTTCTGATAATTTGTGCAATTCAGCACAATATTCAGAAATGCTTTCATTTTGGCTCTGATTCTGATTGTGAAATTTAAATCTTTCAGTAATGACCAGCAGTTTAGGGTTTAAATGCTGTTGGACAATGTCTACTATTTGCTTGAACGTTTTGTCAGCTGGCTTTTCAGGGGTTAACAAGCTCCGTAGCAGGCCATATGTTTTTGCTCCCATAATACTGAGTAAGACGCTGGTTTTCTTTTCATCCTTAACACCGTTAGCCTCACAATATAACTCCGTTCTTTCAATGTAAGTTGCCCAGTCTTCAATGCCACTATCGAATGCTGTAATGGTTCCAATCATCGCCATCTTTGTTATGTTAATTAAGCCCCGTTTTCCCCTTTTTTTTTGACTCGTGTGTCCTTTTTGCTAGTGTCTAGATGTGTGTGTCGCTCTTTTTTATCTCCCTTCTGGGGCAGGCAGACCCTCAGCCCCTGGGGGTCAGCGCCGGCTGTGGTCTCTCTTGGTCTCCCGACGTTCCCGACCCCGGCTGTGCTCCCGCTTCCTTTCGGACTCGCAGCCTCGCTCTGCCTCCTTCTCCCGCTTCTTGGCTCGTTCCTTGTGCTCTTCTTCTGAGTGTTGTTATCAATTAAAACACGGCGTTCCGATATGATGTAGGTTCATTAACTTCATCGCCAATTCGTTGTGTATGTGGCCTGGTTACACAACAATGCTATTAATAAAAACGCTGGAGACAGGAGCTAAGTTTCATGGTTCTTTACTGGCAGAAACCAAACTCAGCACACACGAACAGATCAATATGCACCTAATATCGCATGCAACGACGTGTTACTAAAACATAAAGTAGTCCCTTATTATAATGTAGGCTATACGGTACAGATACACACTTCACTGTTCCTTTACTGTCGCTTGGTCAAAACCTTGGAATTCCCTCCTCAATAGATCTGTTGGTCTACCCCCACCTCAAGGACTGCAGGATTTCAAGAAGGCAATTCACCACCACCTTCTCTAGGGTAACTAGGGACAGCCAAATAAATACTGATTCAGCCTGTGAAGCCCCATTCCCAAATGAATAAAGAATATCTAAAAGCTGTTAAGCTATCAATTACTTGAAAACTCAGCAGATGGAGCCAAAATAGTGAAATAGAAACAAATTGAAGCAGAGAAGCGTAGGTGTGGATAAAATAGTTGTTACCTGATAAATTCCATACAGACGTCTCCCACAATACAGGAGATTATCTTCCTAGAAAATGGTACATATTATGGTTTTCCTTAATGCAAGCCATGTCATTGGCATATGCTAGGAAACACAGGTTGAAAAACAATTCTTTATTTCTCCACATAATTCTATGGAAGTGAATTTTATTCCACATTGGGTCATGAATTTTTTAACAATGTAAGGGAAAATTTCTGTTACCCAAACAGCTGTAACGCAGGGGTCTCCTGTATTTCATCCAGAGGACTTCAATGTACCCAGGCAGTAGAGGAGGTTCTGTTCTTTGATCATGGCATTGTTGCAGTCCATAAGACCATAAGACACAGGAGCAGAAGTCGGCCATTCGGCCCATCGAGTCTGCTCCGCCATTTTATCATGAGCTGATCCATTCTCCCATTTAGTTCCACTCCCCTGCCTTCTCACCATAACCTTTGATGCCTTGGCTACTCAGGTACTACTCAGTCATGTGAAATCAACACCAGAGAGGTCAAAATTACAGTGGGCAAGCAAACTAAGGCTTAGGAAAATTGATTAATTGGCTTAACAATGTCACATGTACAGAGGTACAGTGAAAAATCTTTGTTTTGCAAGCCATCCATACAGATAATTTCATTACAACTATGTATTGATGCAGTACAAGGGAAGGCAATAACATAACATCAGTAGTGTTACAGTCACAGAGAAATGCAGTGCAGGCAGACAATAGGAGTAAGGCCATGTTAGAGTCATGGAATGTAGATTTAAAAAGGCAGAAAAATTATAATACTAGCAATGGATAGACCTGCAGAGGACAGCTTGCATAGTTCCAGCACCATGGATCTCCTATTCATTTTAATTAAGTTATAGAAAATGAACTGCTTGCTCCCATTAATGGTTGCTGCTTTAGATGCAGCAGCTATGATTGACGTAAAGCTGAGCTGTCAGATACGAAGTGTATCCAATTCTTAGCTCAGAATGCTAATGTAGATTTTCACTAATCAAGTCAGTGCTCTCAAGCTAGTTACTGAAAACACCACCAGCTACTTATCGTCACAGCCTGTCCACCTAACAATCATGGACAAAAGTACTTTTGATTCTGGAAGCTAGGTCATCTGATATATTTTAATGCTTTAATCAAGGTTTGATGACTTCCGCTCTGAACAGATGTTCCTGCTGTCACCCGGTCTGTGTTTGGCTTCTTCACGTGAGCACCAACTAAAGTACAGTAGATAGAAAGAAATGCAAGTAAACTGCTGCTTCACCTGCGAGCTCTGTCCAGGGTCTCGGATGGTGGGAAGGTCAAAGGGTGAATGCCCACTCCTGCATGCCACAAGAAGAGAATTGGTTATCGAGAACAGAAGAGCAGAACAGGGAATCATGAAGAAAATAGTTCTTCAGGATATGGAAAGGTATTTGCTGATTGGTCTGGTTAAGCTATCCTGCTGGATATGGCAAAAATTGCAAAGGTTGATATGTTGAATGTCAAATGTGAGGACTCAGGGAACCCCATTTTCATTCTGCGTGGAAGAAGAGGTGATGAGACAGAACTGTGATAAATAGTTCAAAGTTCAAAGCAAATTTATTATCAACGTATATATATATGTCACTATACATAACCCTGAGATTCATTTTCTTGCAGGTATACTCAGTAAATTGAATAGCCACAATAGAATCATGGGAATACAGCACCTGACAGGATAGACAAGCAGTGTGCAAATACAAAACAAAAAGAAGTAATAATAACAAATAAATAAGCAATAAGTATCGAGAATATGAGCTGAAAATTCTTGAAAGTGAGTCCATAGGTTGTGGGAACAGTTCAGTGATAGGGAAACTGAAGTTGACTGAAATTATCCCCTTTGGTTCAAGAGGTTGAGGGGTAATGACTGTTCTTAGACCATAGACCATAAGACCATTAAGACATAGGAGCAGAATTATGCCATTCAGCCCATCAAATCTGCTCTGCCATTTCATTATGGTTGATCCCGGATCCCATTCAACCCCATACACCCGCCCTCACACCATATCCCTTGTGTGTGTGTTGCTTGAATTTCCAGCATCTGCAGATTTCCTCGTGTTTGCTCAGCTGGAAAGACAACTTTCCAGTTCTGACAATATTCTGAAATTTCATGGTCTCCCTTCTCAGTGTCAACCACACGGCTAGTTTCTGCACCAACAGTCCCATCTTCCCTGCAATGGCCAAGCTGCAGCTTAATGCGGTACAATTCTCACATAACCTCCCTGCTCTGACACCCCACACCTCATCTAATGAAGGATAAACATTCCCACTGCCTCTGTAAATGTACCAATCTGTGCCACTGCTCTCAAGGGTCTGTGGATGAACTCTCTGAGATCCCTCATTCCCCGCACCACTCCATGTTCTCCCTCTCCAAATGCGGCACCTGACACTTGTCTGCCCCTTTTCTGTCCATTCTACCAGACCATCGATATCTTCTGCAGTCTACAGCTGTCAATCACATGACCAATTTCTACATTGTCTTGCGAACGTTTTCAAAGGATTCAAAGTACATTAATTATCAAAGTATGTGTGCAGTATACAACAGATTCGTCTTCCCACAGACAGCCACGAAACGCAGAGGAACCATGTAACCCGTTGAAAGAAAAAAACCATGAAAATCCACCACCCTCCATGCGCGAAAAAAATCACACAAATGGCAACAAAATATGAGATATAAATACGAGCTGTAACAGGATATAAAACAGATAGTCAAAAGGAATATTTTAGTTTAACTCAGTGTTCATTATCTGCAGGCCGGCCCAATTTAAAATCATCCACACTAGCAACAAAAAAAGGAGTGAGCAGAATACTAGGCTTGTCTTTCTTATTGTACACCAGCACCTCATTAACATACAACAAAATGTATGCAACAAGACTTGGGCTTTAAGGAGCCCTACATGTACAGAAAACAACAACAAAGGCCTTCAACAGAGACAAACTTTGACTTGCATAGGGCTGGGAAGTCAGAATATTTTTTCAGCCCAATGACCAAAAACAGTACACATCAATTAATCAATATTCTCAAAATGGTTCTATAGTCTGCTGATGCTGCGATCTGGTACAACACCACAATCTGCTGGAAGAGCTCAACAGATCAAGCAGTATTTGCAGAAGGAAAGGAACTGCTGATATTTCGGGATAAATCTTACATCAGGACCGATATCACAAACAAGAGAAAATCTGCAAATGCTGGAAATCCGAACAACACACACAAAATGCTGGAGGAACTCAGCAGGCCAGGCAGCATCCATGGCGAAGAGTAAACAGTCGATGTGTCTTGGCCCGAAATGTCAACTGTTTACTCTTTTCCATAGATGCTGCCTGGACTGCTGAGTTCCTCCAGCATTTTGTGTGTGTTGTCAGGACTGATATCATTTGACATCATTCTGGCTTACCTCTGATTGACTGTATTCAGTCCCACAGCTTGAAACTCGATTACACGTGTGTTGGGGTCAAGAGGTATCCCTGGGTGGGTATTCCATGGGCCACTTAATTCAGGGTTGCGCCTGTGACTACTGAGGTAATTGGAGTCTTCCAGCTCAAAATGGCAGTATGGTAGGAGACTGCGGCCTCTCACGGCTATTTCATGACCTTGTGAGTCCATCTTTAAGTTTGGGATACTGAGGAAAGACAAGGAGCAGAGAATATCACAAACAGCATCAATCTTCTTCATGTGCACAAGCCAACAGAAGTATAATCCATAGCAATTAATAGGCTCTGAATACTGTGGCTTTTACCAACTCTCTGGGAGCAAGACCTGAATGTTACATGTTGGTGTGCATATGTGTGAGAGAGATACCTGTGTGAAGTTTGAGTGTGTCTGCATATATCAGTATATATGCACATTTGTAAGTACAAGTATATGCATGTGCACATGCGTGAGGGCTTACATGTTTGTGCATCTGTGGTTGCACAAATACTGAACATATATACAAGTGCATGTGTGCACACACACGTGCACATTGAGTTTCTCTGAATGATTTCAATCTCCCTGCTCATAGTGTCCTAACTGCTATCCAAAACCTGCTGGAAAGTGCAAGTTGGAACAGTTGTGCCTTGCTATTCCTGACTGATGCCTACTTCCACCTGCATAGAAATGAATGAGCTACTGATCCAGCTTCTAGAGGGCTCCCATGCATTATGGGACTTTTATTTCAATATCCTTAGAATAGACTGAAAGAGAAATTGAAAATAAAGGGTGTGGAAGAGGCAGACAGAGTGGACTTTGGCTGTTTCACTGAATGCAATTACTCTAACTTCTAATGTCAGTAGGCATTCATTATTTGAGACAGTGATATGAACCTCATTACAGATTCCATTTACTTTTACAGCTTCTTTGCCGTAGGCATTCAAGAGAATCTTAACCACACTGTAAATTTAAAACACATTAAATGAGCACCAGTGAGAAACTGCTATAAATAACCTGAAGCTTATCTAACTTCCTAATAATTAATTAGGACAATGCAGGTTAAGCTCTGATTACTTTTACGAGAAATGATTATAATTTAAACTGCATGACTGAAATTAATTATGAAGAAATGTGCCAAGGGAAAATTTATTTATAGCACTAACTTAGCTCACAGTCATGACAAATGGGAATGAGATTTCAGAGAGGATAGTCCTGTGGCACCACTGAGATCTGAAAAGCGGTGAAGGATGGAGGTTTCCCTAGTACACTGTATATCAGTGGGACTTGTGGATGATGCAGGGAAACAAACCAATGTAGTTATTCACTTCGAAGCCAGTGTTGAATAAAACCCAGTTAACCTTAACTTTGAAAGGACGCACGAGAACTCAAGGTGACGTTTCAAAGTTGGAGAGCATACAACATGGATACAAGATCCTCAGCCTGACCAGTCCATGTCAACCATAGTAACACCAATTTCCTTCGTTCGGCCCATATTTACGCTCCACCCTTCCATGTACCTATACAGGTACCATTTAAATTATACCACACTATCTGCCTCAACCACTTCATCCAGTGTACCTTGATGGGGTTAGGATAGTAGGAAACATCATACTAGCTTCTTTCTCTCAGCATTTTCACTGGACCCTAATCAAACAGGCTGCATGGACATCAGTGCCAGAAGCTCTAACCCTGAATGTAAGGAGCTGAGCAATAGAAAACACTGGAAACATTCAGCAGATTGGGCAGCATTCATGGTAAGAGTAACAGAACTCGCATTTCAAATTGGAGATCCATTATCAGAATTCTGACCTAAAACATTTTCCTTTCCACAGATGCTGGTCAATAGTGACACTAGGATACCTGTCATACAGGGTAATGGGGATCTGCAGGCACCTATTGAGCTCATAAGTCTGGACACCAGACTTATTCCGGAACAGACGGAATAATGCAGATTGGCCATGATCCAGCAGAAGAGTAGAATAGACTCAAAGGTCTGAATGGTCTCATCCTGCCCCAACTGCTGTGTTGAACAGACATCACTCGTTCAATTAGCTCCAAACACTGACAATACAAAACTACATCACTTTAGTACTGGTACTCCAACCTGTACTGAATGAAAGAGGAGTCCTAATCGGTGAAAGGAACACTTGATACCCCACTGCATTGCTTTGGTACACTGTCAAACCCAACAATTGCTGAAGGTCCCATGTGGGAGGAGAGAACTGATTCAAGTTAAAAGACAAGCCAACAACCAACATAATTGGTGAGGCATGTCAAAGTATAAAGTAGATTGGATTATCGGAGTTTTGTTTTCTCCCCCTCAGGCAGTGTGTCAAACCCTAATGTAGGCTATATCTTGAAATCCAAGGGATGGAAACGGAAGATGTGTTACAGTACCACCTTCGTTCCCTTGGTTTAGTCACACCCAGAAACAGACTTCTTATTTGGGAAAAATTGTGATACATGGACAGTTAATCAGATAGCAAACATGGTCAATTTTATCAGTGATTTTACTTATACTTAATGAATTACTCTGAACTAAATGTCTATTGTATTCAGTCACTTTGCACATAACACACTCAATACACCCAACAGGCCTGTATTAGGTAGTACACAATCACAATAAGCCGAATAGCTTGCCAGAAGTTAGAGTTAACACTTTCTAAGTGCTCCAGTGACCATTCAGTTTGCCAGTAAAATATCATAAAATTCATCCATGACAACTGACTCAGCTCAAAGATCATTTACACCCAGAATGAAGCACTGAAATGGGACTTATTTGGGTCCCTACAGAACCTTAACCCACCACTCAGTATTTTGCTCTTCACATAGCAAGGCATTAGCCCTAAAGCCACATTCTCTACGGCTGCCAGGAAGAAGATTAAAACTACGCTGTCCTTTATTACAAGGCATTGGAGTTCAAGCTTTGATAAATCTTTATATGGTGTGAGACTGTTCAGAGCAGGATCACTGGATCAATTATGAGGATTGGGGGTTGATGCACAAAGAAGCACTGAGGAAGTTGGGGTTATATTCACTGGAGTGGGAGGTGGTCTTATTCGAAAATTAATGATCCTGAGCAAGACATGTGAAGAGGGAATGAGGAGGAATTTCTTTTTTTTAATTTAGTTTTATTTATTGAGATACAGTGTGGAATAGACCCTTTCGGCCCTTCGAGCCACACCACCCAGCAAACCCTCGATTTAATCCGAGTCTAATCACAGAACAATTTATAATGCCTAATTAACCTACCAACCAGTATGTCTTAGGACTGTGGGAGGAAACCGGAGCAATGCGAGGAAACCCACACTGTCACGGTGCGAACGTACAAACTCCTTACGGGTAGCAGTGGGAATTGAACCCAGGTACTGTAAAGCACTCTCTCTAGAGTGAAGGAGAACAAGGGGTGACTTGATAGATGTGTGCAAGATGATAAGAGTCATAGATAGAGTGAATAGCCAGAGACTTCCCAATGGTAGAAATGGCTAATATGAGGGGGCATAATTTAAGGGTGAATGGAGTAAATATTAGGGGGTATATCAGAGGTAGGTTTTTCCTTATCCAGAGAGTGGTGGGCGCATGGAACAGACTGCCAGAAGTGGTGTCAGAAGCAGATACATTAGTGATATTTAATGATCTCTTATATTGGCACATAGATGACAGAACAATGGAAGGCTATTTGGAGGGAGGGTTAGATTGATTTTAGATTAGGATAAAAGATTGGCACAACATTGTGAGCCAAAGGGCTGGTACCATGCAATACTATTTTATGTTCTCACATTTCAATGAAGAGGGTGACAGCCTTTACCTGCAGATGAGCGATGCCTCAAATTCGCCAACATCCAATGGTGCAAACTTGACTCTGAATTCTTGTTCCCCTGCTGCTGCAATTGTTCCACTAGGTGGCTCCACTGTGAAAGGTGAGTTGTTGAGGTCCACAGGGATCTGAGTGGAAGTGCTTTCAGCTGCAGTGCTGGCCCTGCTGGTGGCCTGAATGGATTTAGTCAGTGGACTGGCAATCAATGAATTCATTGAAGTTAATCCTACACATGCAACAGAGTAAACAATTAATTTATACACCCACAGATCAAGCAAAACTTCAGAGAAAGGTTGTGGAATGGGTCACAGAGATCATTAACAAATATAATTTCATGACAGCAAGTGAAGATTTATTTCAGAAAAAAATAATAAACCAGTAATGCACACAAAATGGTGGAGGAACTCAGCAGCTTAGGCAACACCTATGGAGGGAATAAACAGTAGATTTTTGGGGCCGAGACCCTACATTGGTTCTGGAAAGGAAAGGGAGCCAGAATAACAAGGTGGGGGGAGGGGACGGAGTACAAGATGGCAGGTAATAGGTGAGACCAGGTGAGGAGGAAGGTGGGTGGATGGGAGATGAAGATGAAGTAAGAAGCTGGAATGTGATGGGTAAAGGGCTAAAGATGAAAGTTCTGCCCCTCCTTTTCCAGTCTTGATGAAGGACCTCCGCCCAAAATATTGACTGTTTATTTTTCTCCATGGATGCTGCCTGACCTTCTGAGTTCCTCCATCATTTTGTGTGTGTTGCTCAAAATTTCCAGCATCAGCAGAAACTCTTCTGTTAATAAATCAGGATTTCTACTCTGAAAGAAAGTTGATGAATTAGTGCAGAAGGGCAAAGAGTTTTCTGGACATACAGATCAGAGTATTTGAAAGATGAATGGGATCTTTGGTTATATCACAACAAAGTGGTATTGATGAGCCCTTCCCAGACCGTAAGGTTTCCATCAGACAGATTACTGTGAACAAGTGTTGAGTACCACATTGCTGCAAGAACATTGAACGCAGCCTTAGACAGACCACAAAACAGTTCACGTGCGATTCCTGAAATGGGCAAAATTACTTTGAAAATTGATGATCATAGAAAATGTTTAAAATGATGAAAAGTGGAGCAGAGTTAGGCTATTTGGCCCATTGAGTCTGCACTATCATTCCATCATGACTGATCTATTGGAAACATTATCTCCACATCCACTCTACTCTATCTAGTTAGAGGGAAGTCAAGTCAAGTCGAGTCAATTTTATTGTCATTTCGACCATAAGCTGCTGGTACAGTACACAGTAAAAATGAAACAACGTTCCTCCAGGATCCTGGTGCTACATACAACACAAAACTACACTAGACTATGTGAGACAGAACAAGGCTACACTAGACAACGTAAAACAAACACAAAAACTACACTAGACTACAGACCTGCACAGGACTACATAAAGTGCACAAAACAGTGCAAGGCAGTACAATAATTAATAAACAAGACAATAGGCACAGCATGCTATTGAGAAAGCTAAGACCGAGGGAATGTGTGAGACAAAAGTGTATCTGGGAGAGACATAGGAAAGAGTGTTATGAGGCTATGGAATTCATTTCCAGAATTAGTATCCAAGTCACACACAATTGTAATCAGACTGAATAACTGATGAAGGAAAAGGCAAATCAATTAGGGGAGAGGAGTTGGGGAGGCATTGTGTACAATCCCTCCTGACAGTGATATTTTTGTAACAAGGTTCACGGGGCAGTAATTATGGTCAGCAGTTCTAGCTATAATTATATTTGCTACCACCTACACCTAATCGTGGCACTTAACAATTGGCCAGAGGAGAATGGCAGGCTAATGAAATTCAATCACAGACTTCTTGACAGAGTGTTCAGTTCCCACCACATTCTGCATTAATTCACCAAGCCATTGAAACAGCCACCTTGATCTAAAAGTGAAAGCAATCCAATCTTGTAAGAATTCCATTCACTTAGTAGAGGTGAGCTTCATTGTTATGGGTTTGTATTGTGTATATTATATAATATGTAATATACATATTACATATATGTAATATCTTTTGCATATGGGGGGAAAAAGATATGGCTTCCTGTAGGCACAAGTCCTCCCTTGGATCTGTGATGGCACAGTGCATGAGAAGAAAGGATAGGGACCCACAGGCAGCAGAGCATGTGTCTGAGGGAGGGATAGTGACTGATATGCAAGCTACAGAGTGTCCAACTTGTGCTTCAGGGATGACAGTAATACCCAGTGAAGGTACAGAAGACACTGCTTTGGTTTCATAGTGCAATACAACACAGGAATAAGCCTATCTGTGCTAACCATGATGATACGTTAAGCTACACCTGTCAAACTCTGCCGGTTCAGAGAAAACAATCTAAGATCGTCCAACCTCGCCTGATAGTTTAGCCGTGTAATCCAGGCAGCATCCTGGTGACAATATTCTGCATCCTCTCCAAAGCCTCCACACATTTCCAGTAGTAGCATGACTAAAATTGCACACAATACTCCAAATGCAGCTTAATGAAGTTTTATACAGCTGCAAAGTGACTTGCTGAGTTTTATTTTCAGTGCCCATCTGATGTAGGCAAGCATGCGTACGCCTTCTTCACCATCCTATTCACTTTTGTGGTTCACTTTTAGAAAGCATACCAACATCACTCTGTACATTGTAAGGATCTTGTCATTAACCATATACAGTTGTAAAAAAAATTGTAAACCCTTTCCAATTATCTGGTTTACTGCATTAATTACTCATAAAATGTGGTCTGATCTTCATCGATGTTGGGGCAGCCATTGTTGGGAATAGGCTGAGGCCAAAGAGACAGGTTAGAAGATTGTACGGGGCAGGCAGATTGGCAGATATGGCAGTGGAATGCTCCTCCTGTAGGATGTGGGAACTCATGGATCCTCATAGACTCCCTGATGACTACACCTGCGGGAAATGCAGCCAATTCCAGCATTAAGGCTGCATTAAGGAGCTGGAGGTGAAGTTGGATGAACTTGGGATCATCCGGGAGGCAGAGCAATTGATAGAATGACTTTTGAGCAGCTGATTACACCCAGAGTGCAGAATTCGGGGAGTAGCTGGGTGAACACTGAGAGAGATAAAGGGAGAAAGAAGTCAGTACAGAGTCCCCCGGTGGCCATTCCCCTCAGCAACAGGTATACCCTTTTGGATACTGCTATGAAGGATGACTTACCTGGGCAAGGCAGCAGCACTGTGATCGGCACTGAGCCTCAGAAGGGAAGGGTGAAGTCAGGCAGAGCACAGGCACAGGAGACTCGATAGTTAGGGGGACAGATAGGACATTCTGCAGCAGCAAAAGAGACGCCAGGATAATGTGTTGCCTCCTGGGTGCTAGGGTCCAGGATGTTTCTGAGCAGTCTCAGAATATTCTTGATGGGGAGGGTAAACAGCCTGAGGTCATGGTACATGTTGGGACCAATGACACAAGTCAGGAGAGAGGTGTCAGGGTCCTGCACAGCAAGTTTAGGGAGTTAGGAAGGAAGCTGAAGAGCAGGACCTCCAAGGTGGTAATCTCCAGTGCCACGAGCTAGTGAATGTCAGAACAGGAAGATAGAACAGATAAATGAGTGGCTGAGGAAATGGTGCAAGGGGCATGGTTTCAAGTTCTTGGATCATTGGAACCTTTTCTGAGGAAAGAGGGACGGGTTGCACCTGAACTGGAGGGGAGCCAATATCCTGGAGGGAGGTTTGCTAATGCTAGTGGGGAGGGTTTAAACTAGGGTTGCAAGGGGGTGGGAACCAAAGTGAAGAGGCAGAGGATGGGGCATAAATAATGACAGCTTGTAGGGAGTTTATGAGGAAGGATAGGCAGATGATAGCACAAAGAAGCATTCAGCCTGATGGTTTGAGATGTGTCTATTTTAATGCAAGGGGTATCATAAGCAAGGTGGATGAACTTAGAGCGTGGATCAATACATGGATCTATGATGTTGTGACCATTACAGGGAGTTGGATAACTCAGGGACAGGAATGGCTGCTGAGAGTGCCAGGCTTTAGATGTTTCCAAAAGGACAGGGAGGGAGGCAAAGAGGTGGTGGAGTGGCACTGCTAATCACTGATAGTATCACGGCTGCAAAAAAGGAGGAACTCACCGAGGGATTGTCTACTGAGTCATTGAGGGTGGAAGTCAGAAATAGGAAAGGGGCAATAACTCTACTGGTGTTTTTTATAGACCTGCAATAATAACTGAGTCATCGAGGAGCAGATAGGGAGGCAGATTTGGTAATGGTACAATAATAATAGGGTTGTTGTGATGGGTGATTTTAACTTTCCTAATATTGACTGGCATCTCCTTAGAGCAAGGGGTTCGGATGGAGTGGAGTTTGTTAGGTGTGCTCAGGAAGGTTTTCTGACATAATATGTAGATAAGCTAACCAGAGGAGAGGCTGTACTTGATCTGGTATTGGGAAATGAACCTGGTCAGGTGTCAGATCTCTCAGTAGGAGAGCATTTTGGAGGTAGAGATCACAACTCTGTCTCCTTTACCATAGAGCTGGAGAGGAATAGAAACAGAACATTTTAGAAAACATTTAATTGGAGTAGCGGGGTGCTGTTAGGCAGGAACTTGAGAACATAATCTGGGAGCAGATGTTCTTAGGGAAATGCATGGCAGTAATGTGGCAAATGTTCAGGGAATATTTACATAGTGTTCTGCATAGGTATGTTCATTGAGGCAGGGAAAGGATGCTAGGGTAAAAGATCTAAAATCTAGTTAAGAAGAAAAGAACAGTTTATGAAAGGTTCAAGAAACTAGGTACTGTTAGAACTCGATGAAATCATAAGGGTGCCAGGAAGGAGCTCAAGAATGAATAGGAGAGCTAGAAGGAGCCATGAAAAGGCCATGGAGAGCAGGATTAAGGAAAACCCCAAAGCATTCTACAAGTATGTGAAGAGCAAGAGGATGAGCCGTGTGAGAATAGGACCAATTAGGAGTGAGAGTGGAAATGTGCATGGAGTGGAGGAGGTAGCAGAAGTACTTAATAAATTCTTTGCTTCAGTATTCACCAGTGAAAAGGACCTTGGCAATTGTGGGGATGACTTAAAGCAGATTGAAACACTTGAGTGTATAGACATTAAGAATGAGGATGTGCTGGAGTTTTTGAAAGGTATTAAGTTAGATAAGTCACCAGGAACAGACGAGATATACCCCAGTCTATTTGGGAGGTGACAGAGGAGATTGCTGAGCCTCTGGCATGATATCTGCATCATCAATAGGGACAGGAAAAGTACCAGAGGATTGGAAGGTTGCAAATGTTGTTTCCTTGATCAAGAAAGGGAGTAAAGATAATCCAGGATATTTGACCAGTGAGCCTTACCTCAGGGGTGGGTAAGTTTTTGGAAAGATCCTGAGAGGCAGGATTTATGAGCATTTGGAGAGGCATAATCTGATTAGGGGTAGTCAGCATGGCGTTGTCAAAGGTAGGCCATGTTTTACAAACCTGATTAAATTCTTTGAGGATGTAACAAAACACATTGATTAAGGTAGAGCAGTGGATGTAGTGTATATGGAATTCAGGAAGGCATTTGATAAGGTTCCCCAAGCAAGGCTCATTCAGAAAGTAATGAGGCATGGGATCCAAGGAGACTTTGCTTTGTGGATCCACAATTGGCTTGATCACAGAAGGCAAAGGATGGTTGTGGATGGTTTGTATTCTGCATGGAGGGAGATGACCAGTGGTGTTCTGCAGGGATCTGTTCTGGGACCCTCCTCTTTGTGATATTTATAAATAAACTGGATGAGGAAGTAGAAGGGTGGGTTAGTAAGTTTGCTGATGATACAAAAGTTGGGGGTGTTGGGGATAATCTGGAGAGCTGTCAGAGGTTACAGTGGGACATTGATAAGATTCAGAACTGGGCTGAGAAGTGGCAGATGGAGTTCAACTCAGATAAGTGTGAAATGGTTCATTTCGGTAGGTCAAATCTGAAGACAAAATATAATATTAATGGTAAGACTCTTGGCAGTGTAGACTCTTGGCTGTGCTACTGCACAGTTTGACAGTGTTGTTAAGAAGGCATATGGTGTGTTGGCCTTCATCAACCATGGAATTGAGTTCAAGAGTTATGAAGTAATGATACAGCTATATAAGACATGAGCTGGACCCCACTTGGAGTACAGTGTTCAGTTCTGGTCACCTCATTATAGGAAGGATCTGAATGCTATTGAGAGAGTGCAGAGAAGATTTACAAGGATGTTGCCTGGATTGGGGAGCATGCCTTATGAAAATAGGTTGTGTACTGAGCCCTTTCTCCTTGGAGTGACGGAGGCTGTGAGGTGACCTAATAGAGCTGTCATAAGATGATGAGAGGCATTGATCGTGTGGCTAGCCAGAGGTTTTTTCTCAGGGCTGAAAGGGTTAACATGAGGAGGCATATTTTTAAGGTGTTTGGAAGTAGGTACAAGGGGGATGTCAGAGGTAAGTTTTTCACACAGAGAGTGGTGGGTGCATGGAATGTACTGCCAGTGAAGGTGGTAGAGGCAGATACAATAGTGTCTTTAAAGAGACTTTTAGATAGGTATACGGAGCTCAGAAAAATAGAGGGCTATGCGGTAGGGAAATTCCAGGCAGCTTTCAGAGTAGGTTACATGGTCGGCACTACATTGTGGGTCGAGGGCCTGTAATGTGCCGTAGATTTTCTATGTCCTATTTTTCTAAGCAAGTCATAATAATAGACAAATACAATCTGCCTGAACTAATAACACACAAATAATTGTACTTTTCATGTCTTTATTGAACATATTGTTTTAGCATTCACAGTCCAGGCTGGAAGAAGTATGTGAACCCTTGTATTTAATAACTGGTAGAAACTCTTTCAGTAGAACTATCCTCCACAAGCCTTTCCTGTAGCTGCTAATCAGACTTTCCACAATAGCAGGGAGGAATTTTAGACCATTTCCCCATACTAAACTGTTTCAGTTCATCAATATTTCTAGGATAGCTTGCCTGCCACAGCATCTCAATTGGGTTAAGGTCTGGACTCTGACTTGGCCATTCCAAAACACACAATTCCTTCTTTTTAAACCATTCTGTTATTGATTTACTCTTGTGTTTCAGATCATTATCTTGTTACATCATCTAACTTCTATTAAGCTTCAAGTGTTAGACCGCTACTGTGACCTTTTCCTGTAAAAAGTCCTGATACAATTTTGAATCGATTGTTCCCTGAACAATTGCAAGCTGTCCAGGCCCTGAGGCAGCATAGCAGCCCCAAACCTTGATGCTCCTTCCACCACGGGATGAGGTTTTGGTGTTGCAGTGCAGAGCCCTTCCCCCTCCCAAACTTAGTGGTATGCATTTCTGCCAAAGAGCTCAATGTTTGCCTCACCTGTCCACAGAACATTGTCCCAGCAGCACTGTGCAACATTTTGAAAACTCCAGTCATGCAGCAATGTCTGTTTTTGGAGAGCAATGGTTTCCTCCATGGTGTCCTTCCATGAACACGATTCCTGTTCAGTGTTTTTCTTATAGTGGACACATGACCGAGAATTTATAGCAAGTTCTAAAGATTTCTGAGTTCTAAACAGTCTTTTGCTGTTACTCGTGGGTTCTTTTTCACCTCCTTCAGCATTCATTGATTGGAACACCTGACTCTAAATAGCTTTTGTAGAAGGCATTTCCCCAGAAGTTCACATGTGATTTTGAACCCAGACTATGATTGTTTATTTTGTGTATTGACGTGAAGAAGTACAATTGTTTATGTTTTATTAATTTCAGGGAGGATGAGCAGCTTAAAGTTCCTGGGTGTCAACATCTCTGAAGATTATTCTTATCCCAACAGACTGATGTAATTACAAAGAAGACATGTCAGTGATTATATTTCATTAGGAGTTTGAGGAGAATTGATATATCACTAAAGTCTTTAGTCAATTTCTGCAGATGTACCACGGAGAGCATTCTAACTGGTTGCATTACCGCCTGGTATGGAGGGGTCAGTGCTCAGGATTGGAAAAAGCTGCAGAGAGTAGCAAATTCGGCCAGTTCCATGATTGGCACTAGCCTTCCAGCTTCAAAGGCATCTTCAAGGAGTGATGCCTTAAAAGGCGGGATTCATCACTCAGGACATGTCCTCTTCTCATTGTGGCTGCATCACCGTCTGGTACGGGAATTGCAAGGCATCTGACTGCAAGACCCTACAAAAGATTGTGAGGACCGCTGAGAAGATCATCAGGGTCTCTCTTTCACCCATCTGAGGAGTGTTATGTATGCAGGGCCCTTAACATTGGCAAGCATCCCTCCCATCCATCCTCTTTGACCCTACCATCTGGCAGGAGGTACAATAGCTTCAGGACAAGGACGGTTGGGATGAGAAACAGTTTCTTTCTCCAGGCTGTAAGACTATTGGACTCCTCCTACCACCCAGGTTTTATCACTTACAACGTGCCAGTAGCATTATACCATTTAACTTGTGACGGAAATGCATCTTATACTAAACCAAATGTCAGTCTTGTGGAATACATTTTATTATTTGTGGCTATATTACTGTATGTGTTGTATTGAGTTACTGTATATGTGCCGTGTCATCCATCTTGGTCTAGATAAATGTTCTTTTGTTTTATTGTAATTTATAGTTCGATTTTACATATTGCATTGCACTGCTGCCACAAAACAACAAATTTCACGACATACAGTATGCCAGTGATATTAAACCTGATACTGATTCTTTTCCCCAGGGTAGGGGAGTCCAAAGTGAGGGGACATAGACTTGTGATGAGAGGACGAGAAGGTGGCAACTTTTTCACTGCAGGGAGTGGTGAGATTATGAAACGAGCTGCCAGAGGAAGAGGTGAGGGCAGGTACAATGGTACAATTTAAGAAGCACTTGGACAGGTACATGGAGTGGCAGAGGTTAAAGGGATATATGCCAAAGGCAGGAAATTGGGACTAGCTGAGTGGGCACTGTGGTCAGCATGGACAGATTGGCTGAAGGGCCTGTATCGATGCTGTATTGCTCTATTACTCTATGACTGGAACAGGAACACACACCAGGTTATATACAGATCTGTCTTCCCCTTGCTGACACAAGCTGATAGGGAAAGAGAACAACATGGCTAGATAAGGATAGTGTTAGACTAATTTCTTCTCCAGCGATTATTCTGGTAGATGTTGGGCTGCTGAGTGACATGTTTTGGTCATACCATTCAGAAGAACCTTGGGCTAAAAGAAATGAGGCATGATGCTTTACCATATTCCTCCCCCATTAGTGTATCTGTGCCAGACACTGATGTAGCTGCTTGAAAGTGGTCTTCTCTACCACGTCCGTTCATCAGCACCTTCCAGGAGTACTCTAGTGCTCCGGGACCTTTGTTAGCCAACACGATTCTAAAAAGTACAGGATGCACAGTTAATTAGTGACAAGTTCTTCAAGACAAACACGTTTGCTTTTTCAGTAGGTATACAGTACATCCAATTCATCTCAAAGGTACTGGCTTAGAGAGGCAACACTGAGGAACATGACTGACATCTTCACTGCCCTTCATTTCACAGACAGGTGCGCAATAAAAGCTGGATAGCATAGTGGTTGGAGATTTGCTTTACAGTACCAGCTGGAAGTTTGGAGTTAGAATAGTGGTTAGAGATTTGCTTTACAGTACTAGCTGGAAGTTTGGAATTAGAATAGTGGTTAGAGATTTGCTTTACAGTACTAGCTGGAAGTTTGGAGTTAGAATAGTGGTTAGAGATTTGCTTTACAGCACCAGCTGGAAGTTTGGAGTTAGAATAGTGGTTAGAGATTCGCTTTACAGAGCCAGCTGGAAGATTGGGAATAGCACAGTGGTTAGAGCATTACCTTATAGTACCAGCTGGAAGTTTGGGGTTAGCAAAGTGGTTAGAGTATTGCTTTACAATGCCAGCTGGAAGTTTGGGATAAATTCCTTCTGTTCCCTTTAATGAGATTGTACATTCTCCCTCAGACTTTGTGGGTTTCCTCTGGGTGCTCCAATTTCCTCCTGCCTTCCAATGATGCATGGCTAGGGTTAGCGAATTGTGAGCATGCTGTGTTGGCGCTGGAATTGTAGTTGACACTTGGCAGATTTGATTTAACATAAATGACACATTTCACAACATGTTTTGGTGTAAATGTGACAAATAAAACTAATCTTTAATTTTCAATTAGAATGCCTGAATGCTCACAGACAATGAACAAGTAAAAAATCTATCCAGTAACAGAGACAGAATAGCAGAAAAAGATATCCAGGAATTACAGTCCGGCAGGAAGGAGGATAGTCAGAGAATGAGAATCTGAAAGGAAGGAAGAGATATACAATGTGTAGGTGTCAGAGAATTAAGAAACTATCCAGGGAGTGGGGATGAGATGGGGACGTGCGGTATATTATTAGTTAGTGAGATGGAGAGGTGTGGTAATAACATTAGCTAGTGGATGGAGAGGAGTGGTATAACATTAGTTAGTGAGATGTAGAGCTGTGCTTTAACATTAATTAGTGAGATGGAGCGATGGGGAATATCACTGGTTAGTCAGATGGAGAGGTGTGATATAATAGTAGCTAGCAAAAGGGGAATGGAACACCAGAAGCCATTTTAGGAAAGCAGGCTCCTTGGGAGAACTGAAACAAGACTGTTAGATACCCTCATCAGGCCAAGTGGTGCTTCTGGAGAGGGAAACAGAGTGAAGATATCAGCTTAACAACCTTTCTTCAGAACTGGATAAAATGTATTGCACTTTAAAGACAGCGTGGGGCAGAGCAGGGAGAGCAGAAGGGTGGCTCTTTGAGAAGAAGGAGAGCAGTAGAGACCGGTTAACAAAAGTGGCAGCAGTGAAAGTCGACAGCAGGTGATGGAGGCTGATGTGTAACAAACAGTTAGAAAGAGGGAGGTGTAAGCAACAGTTGGGAGAATTGCCATGAGAGGAAAAGAAAATTGTACTGGGAGAATTAGTGAATATTGAGGAGCTTATACACCCTGTGGAAGAAGATGGCATTATGAAGGCCAGCTCTTTTTTGGCTAGCATGAGCATGACAGTACCCTTGGAAACATTCAAGGGCAAGTACATCTGACGCTCTAACAAAGACAAAAATAGTTGCTCCTTGCCATTTTAAACAGCACAGGTGTTGTGCGTGTGGTACTGTGACAGGCTGGTTCCGTGGAGGTGTCTCCTCACTGTTTCCTAATCAGACAAGCGTGATTCAGCAATTTCAGCAGTGCGATTGAAAAAGCATGTTGCATGAAAACTGACATCAGCCTTGCTGTGATGTGCATAGTAAAGGACCTTGGACAAAGAGATGCCAGCAAGAATTTTAAATCCACATTAAGTGGAGTCTGCAGCATTTGCACCAGTGCTATTTTAGAGGTGCAGAAATTCAATTTCATCCACACAAAGGCATTTTTATGCATTAGACTTTCAAGGCTCATCTTGGAAGTTGGCATTGTGTTTATGCAACATTCTGTCCAGAGAGTGTACACAGAGCTTGTAACAAAGCAAGTGGTGATGTAAGGATTATTATCATTTTCATTTCCGGTGTTTACCATCACTCAGTTCAATGCGAGTAAGCAGAGGGAACAAAGAGCTTGGCCACACTCTTCCATAGCTATCCTCTGGAGAGCCGGGGCAAAAATGCTTATGAAAGAGGGAAATCCAACAAGGACTGGCAACCACTGCTGTCTGACAGATCTACACCTCTTAGTTATTAATAACTCTCTGTCATCTGTTTCCCTGGGACATATCTGCTATGCTTTATCATTTCTACTAACCTTAGTTTATAGATGATGTGTAATCTCACTCCATTTTCGAGCCATTCAGCCAAATTGGTCTACAAAGTGTTAATGGTCAATATGAAACTCCTTCCAACCATCACCTCATTCTCTAAGCATACCCTACATTTTCTTCTATGCACTGTCCTGTATAATTTATGTTTTAGATGAGGTGGGGTTTAGATGAGGTGGAGTTTGTTAGGTGTGTTCAGGAAGGTTTCCTGACACAATATGTAGATAAGCCTACAAGAGGGAAGATTGTACTTGATCTGGTATTGGGAAGTGAACCTGATCAGGTGTCAGATCTCTCAGTGGGAGAGCATTCTGGAGATTGTGATCATAATTCTATCTCCTTTACAATAGCATTGGAGAGAGATAGGAACAGACAAGATAGAAAAGCGTTTAATTGGAGTAAGGGGAATTATGAGGCTATCAGGCAGGAAAATGGAGGCTTAAATTGCAAACAGATGTTCTCAGGGAAAAGTACGGAAGAAATGTGGCAAATATTCAGGGGGTATTTGTGTGGAGTTCTGCACAGGTATGTTCCAGTGAGATAGGGAAGTTATGGTAGGGTACAGGAACCGTGGTGTACAAAGGTTGTAATAAATCTAGTCAAGAAGAAAAGAAAAGCTTACAAAAGGTTCAGAGAGCTAAGTAATGTTAGAGATCTAGAAGATTATAAGGCTAATAGGAAGGAGCTTAATAAGGAAATTAGGAGAGCCGGAAGGGGCCATGAGAAGGACTTGGCGGGCAGGATTAAGGAAAACTCCAAGACATTCTACAAGTATGTGAAGAGCAAGAGGATAAGACATGAAAGAATAGGACCTATCAAGTGTGACAGTGGGAAAGTGTGTATGGAACCGGAGAAAATAGCAGAGGTACTTAATGAATACTTTACTTCAGTATTCACTATGGAAAAGGATTTTGGTGATTGTAGTGATGACTTGCAACAGACTGAAAAGCAAGAGCATGTAGATATTAAGAAAGAGGATGTGCTGGAGATTTTGGAAACCATCAAGTTGGATAAATCGTTGGGACCAGATGAGATGTACTCCAGGCTATTGTGGGAGGCAAGGGAGGAGATTGCTGAGCCTCTGGCGATGATCTTTGCATCATCAATGGGAATGGGAGAGGTTCCAGAGGATTGGAGAGTTGTGAATGTTTTTCCTTTATTCAAGAAAGGGAGTAGGGATAGCCCAGGAAATTATAGACCAGTGAGGCTTACCTCAGTGGTTGGTAAGTTGATGGAGAAGATCCTGAGATGCAGAATTTATGAACATTTGGAGAGGTATAATATTATTAGGAGTTGTCAGCATGGCTTTGTCAAGGGCAGGTCATGCCTTACGAGCCTGTTTGAATTTTTTGAGGATATGACTAAACACATTGATGAAGGTAGAGCAGTAGATGTAGTGTATATGGATTTCAGGAAGGCATTTGATAAGGTACCCCATACAAGGCTTATTGAGAAAGTAAGGAGGCATGGGATCCGGGGACATTGCTTTGTGGATCCAGAACTGGCTTGCCCACAGAAGGCAAAGAGTGATTGTAGAGGGTCATATTCTGCATGGAGGTCAGTCACCAGTGGAGTGCCTCAGGGATCTGTTCTGGGACCCTTACTCTTCGTGATTTTTATAAATGACCTGGATGAGGAAATGGAGGGATGGATTAGTAAATTTGCTGATGACACAAAGGTTGGAGGTGTTGTGGATGGTGTGGAGGGCTGTCAGAGGTTACAGCGGGACATCAATAGGATGCAAAACTGGGCTGAGAAGTGGCAGATGGAGTTCAACCCAGATAAGTGTGAAGTAGTTCATTTTGGTAGGTCAAATATGATGGCAGAATATAGTATTAATGGTAAGACTCTTGGCAGTGTGGAGGATCAGAGGAATCTTGGGGTCCGAGTCCATAGGTCACTCAAAGCAGCTGCGCAGGTTGACTCTGTGGTTAAGAAGGCGTACGGTGTATTGGCCTTCATCAATCGTGGAATTGAATTTAGGAGCCGAGAGGTAATGTTGCAGCTATATAGGACCCTGGTCAGATCCCACTTGGAGTACTGTGGTCAGTTCTGGTTGCCTCACTACAGAATGGATGGGGAAACCATAGAAAGGGTGCAGAGGAGATTTACAAGGATGTTGCCTGGATTAGGGAGCATGCCTTATGAGAATAGGTTGAGTGAACTCGGCCTTTTCTCCTTGGAGCAATGGAGGATGAGAGGTGACCTGATAGAGGTGTCTAAGATAATGAGAGGCATTGATCGTGTGGATAGTCAGAGGCTTTTTCCCAGGGCTGAAATGGTTGCCATGAGAGGACACAGGTTTAAGGTGCTGGGGAGTAGGTACAGAGGAGATGTCAGGGGTAAATTTTTTACTCAGAGACTGGTGGGTGTGTGGAATGGGCTGCCAGCAGCAGTGGTGGAGGCGGATATGATTGGGTCTTTTAAGAGACTTTTAGATAGGTATATGGAGTTTAGTAAAATAGAGGGCTATAGTAATTTCTAAGGTAGAGACATGTTCGGCACAACTCTGTGGGCCGAAGGGCCTGCATTGTGCTGTAGGTTTTCTATGTGTTGTGTGTTGCCTGAACCCATGTGCCTGTAATGTTGCTGCATGTTTTTTGCTCTACCTGTACCTCACAGTACTTGTGTTTTCTTCCTCATGTGTTTATCTAGTTTTCTCTAAGCTGTTGGGCCCAGCTGTTCCATGTGGTGACAACTTTCATGTTCTAACGTGCTAGGAATAAAGACATTACTAATTATTCCTTATTGGACATATTAGTTGCTGTAATAGAAGTATTAGATTCTGATGCTTTTAACCTGAGGTTCATTCAAAGGTCAAGAAAGAGGCATAAAACTTGTCATGCTACCACTGTTTCATTAAGTGTTAACAGAACTAAGAAAATTGAAAAGCAAACAGTGATAGAGATTTAGTAAGTGAAAGAATAGAGAACCAAAAGAAAAAGAAAAAGATGGCCATTTAGTCAGCTGTTTCTATACTCCATGGATAAGAAATATTCCATTCAAATTTTCAAATAGGAGTCAACCACTGAGATAGTCCCTATTCAAATAACGCAGCACCAGAAAAGCTTCCAGAGCTGTCCAAGATGACACAAGGAAGTGTAGCCTCTAGGGGCACACTGAACAATTGCATATACATACTATGGCCACTAGGAAACATAGGAAATATTTACAAGTGTATAAGGAGTTATAAAATTACAAGCAGTTAATTAGTTAAGAGGCAAAAATAATAACAAATAATCCAACACCAGCTAGTTTGAATGTCAGTTAGAAATACCCTTCCTTCCTCTACCCTACCAAATGCCTTTATTGCTGTAAACAGCCCCGTTATCCCTCAGCTTCTCCCTTTTGTCCAGCCTTTCAGGATATTAACATCTCATTTCTCATTTTTTTAAAGATTTTTTTTGACCTTCAAATCTCTCCTATATTTGCAGTATTTATTTTGCAATGGGGAGACTGTAACCATCCAAATGTGGTACAAACAAGATCCATCTAGTTTCCTGTTTATGAAAGTCAACCATCCTGCACCCATAGAAAACTCAAAAATATCATCAGCTAGGCTGCCAATTTCCCCCCTGCTAACACCCTCAAACAGCCTATCTCTGACTCTCTTCTTCCCATTCTTGACCACTTTCTTAACATTCATAGCTGTTTTAAGTAGTGGGTCGGAGCTCAAGCAACATCCAGATGGAGCATAGGAAGGAGGTAGTAGCATGGTGTCATGACAACACTCACAACACGCTGGAGGAACTCAGCAGGTCGGGCAGCATCTGTGGAAACGATCAGTCAATGTTTCGGGCCGGAACCCCTCATCAGGTGTCATGACGATAGACTTTCCCTGAATGTCAGCAAAATGAAGGAACTAGTCACTGACTTCAGAAAGCGGAGGAGAGTAGACACCCTTGTCTGTTCTTTGGTGTTATGGTGGAGAAGGTTGAGAGCTTCAAGCTTGTAAGTGTGAATATCACCAACAAATTGTCTTGGTCCAGCCATACTCTGGCCAAGAAAACACACCAGTACTTCTACTTCCTCAAAAGGCTAAAGTAATTTGGCACATCCTGATGACTCTCACCAATTTCTACAGATGTGCCATAGAAAGCATCTTACCTGGATAGACCTCAGTTTGGGATAGCAACTACTGTGGCAAGACTACAAGAGATTGCAGAGTTGTGAACTCGACCCACACCAGTGTGCAAACCAGCCTCCCCTCCACTGATTCTGCCTACACTGTCTGCTGACTTGGAAAAGCAGTCATCAGAATCAAAGGCCCCCCTGATCCTGGACTTACGCTCTTCACCCCTCTTCCACCGAGTCAAACACAACCAGCAAATTCAAGGATGGCTTCTATCCCACTGTTGCATGTTGCCAAACATGTAAACTTCTACAGATGTACTAAAATATCCTGACTGGTTGCATTGTGGCCTAGTACGATAATCTGTTTGCACAATGATGTAAGAAGCTGCAGAGTAGTGGTCTCTGCTCAGTACACCATGGGCACATCCTACCCCACCACTGACATTATCTACAGGAGGTGCTACTTCAAAGAAGGCAACATCTACCCTCAAAGACCCACACTATCCTGACCATACTATCTTTTTGCAGCTACCTTCAGACACGAGGCACACAAACATTAAGTCCCACAAGCTGCTTCTCTTCATCCAGCCTGTTGTTAAGTCATCATCACTACCTCAGTACAGCAATATTATGACCACTTTGTACTACAATGGATTTTGTTTATTCTTGTTCTAGTTGCATCCTCTTCTGTAAAATTTCATACTTTTATGTTTAATTTATGCTTTTTTTGTGGCTGTTGTATATCAGATGCTACGTGCCTGTGATGCTGCTGTATGCTTTCAATCTCCCTGTGTATGTGCATATGGTAATACACTTAACTTTGACTATATTCTGCATCGCCTACGTTTACAACTTCAATGTACCTGGATAGCACAGAAAATAAAACCTTTTTCCTTATCTCAGTACATGTGACATTAATAAACCAAAAAAAAACAGCCTCAATTTCTCCTTTCCTCTTCATAAAGCAAAACTAGCTATTCAGTGAACAACACACACACAATGCTGGAGGAACTCAGCAGGTCAGGCAGCATCTATGGAGGAGAATAAACAATCGATGTTTCAGGCCAAGATCCTTTTTCTGTAGTCTCTCAATGACAAGCATGTCCTTTCTTAGAGAAGGAGAACAAAACTATACACACTGTATCATCTCAGGCAAAACACTCCTGATCAATTTGGCTTGAAATCAACATAAAATTATTTCAGTTATCTTTTTTGATGCTCGCAGCCAGCCAAACTCAGCGGGCAGTCCAGCATGTAAGATGCAGAAACCTAGGAACACTTGGCAATGCGCGGTGGACTGTTTTATGTTTCTAAGATGAAACTAAACATTGTTAATATTTTCACTAATGGGGTATAATGACCTGAGGTTCTTTTGTCAGATGATGGAGCAAGTTCAAGTGCAATCAACTCCATAAACACTGGACCTTGCAGTGATGTTCCCTCCATCAGATACACTGATTCAGCATTACCTGGATGGCTGGGGTCCACCTGCCAATACAAAAACTCTTCAGGCTCCTGATTGATTGACAGTGGGCTGAATGGAAGCTTCGGTGCCTAATTGCTCACCTACTGGCGAGAGATACTCATAAGCTGTCAATATTCATGGCAGTTACAATTGGCTCATGATCAGAGGATTTGGCAAGTAGGTTTATGCTCACTTATATTCCCTCAACTGCTTAAATTTAAATTTGGATCTTGCATTAGTACAAAAATCCCTCCAAAGCCTCAAACGAACTGGATCTTACAATTTCATCTAGCACAGGATGATCTATAGCTCATGTAACTTCGCTTATTGTCAACGGTTTTGGATGCCATATCTCAGAAAGGATGTGTTGTCATCGGAGAGAGTCCAGAGAGTTCACGAGGATGTTTCCAGGAACAAAGGAGTTCACATTTGAGGAACATTTGGCAGCTTTGGGCCTGTACTCACTGGAATTTAAAAGAAAGTGGGGGGAGCTCATTGAATCCTACTGAACGTTGAAATGACTAGATAAGGTGTATACCGAGAGGATATCTCCTAAGGTGGGGTATCCAGAACTAGAGGGTACAGACGCAAAATTGAGGGGTGATCATTTATAACAGAGGTAAGAAGGAATATTTTTTAGTCAGAGAGTAGAGAATCTGTGGAATGCTCTGCCACAGACTGCGGTGGAGGCCAAGTCGGTGGGTATATTTAAGCGGAAGTTGATAGTTTCCTGATGGGTCAGGGCATCAAAGGATATGGCTTTGAGTGGGATCTGGGATCAGTCATGATGGAATGGCAGAGCACACTCGATGGGCTGAATGGCCTAATTCTGCTCCTATGTCTTTTGGTCTAAAAAGATTCATTGCTAGATACAGCATGCAAACAGGCCCTTCAGACCAATAAGTCCATGTCGAATATCAAACTTCCAATTAAACTAATCCTACATGAATCCCATGTTTATTCTCCCTTCAACTCCCCATGGATTCTACCACTCACCCACACGTTAAGGGCAACTTCAGTGGATAATTAACCTCCAATATCCATATTGCTGAGATGTGGGTGGAATTCAGATCAGAGGTCAGAGGGAATCTCAGGGACTGGTGAGAACTTGCTGTTTAGAGTGGTAGAAAAAGAGTCGCTGAGAGCATTAGACAAACATCTGGACAAGCACTGGTCAGTGTGGGTGTGATGCACTTAATAGCCTGCTTCTGTACGATATCACTCTAGAAGCACCTGGAGGAAACCAACATAGTCACAGGAGGAATGTGCAGACTCCATCCAAACAGCACTGGAGATTCAGAAACACAAAGTTCAAAGTAAAATGTATTATCAGAGTACATACAGGTCAACACGTACAATCCTGAGATGTATTTCAGAGTACATACATGTCAACACATAACACATACAATCCTGAGATGTATGATCAGAGTACATACAGGTCAACACGTACAATCCTGAGATGTATTATCAGAGTACATACATGTCAACAAATAACACATAACACATACAATCCTGAGAATCTTTTTCCTGTGGACACACTTTAGCAAATCAAAAGTTCAGTAACTGTAAGCAGGATTAGTGAACAACAAACTGTGCAAACACAAATATAAATAAATAATGGAGGCATGAAATAGCAAGTACTTAAAGTGAGATAATTGATTGCAGGAACACGAGAAATACAGTTTGGGTAGTTATCCTCTTTTGTTCAAGAGCCTGATGTTTGAGAGCTAGTATCTGACACGTGATGGAGAAGGATGGCCCACTCACGCATTGGTTCTGTGTGCATCCGGCACATAGGCTCGAGATTCTGAGCACCAATCCAAACACTCTTTTGCCACATGGAGTGATCAAAAAGCAGGGAATGATTCTAAGGAGTCAATGCACAAGATGCATTTTTTCTAGGAATTAATTTTTTTTGTCCATCTGATAATCCCTTCCTGTGACAGAATTCGGACTACAGGGTCTGTTTTGAGTGTTAAGAATTGGGCATATAAATGATGTGCTCGCTCAATAGAGGTGACATTCCATAATTAGAACCTCAATGCTGGACACATTGCCTTGGAAGAGCTTGGTAGTGGACCATATTGCCCTTCAGTTGAAGTGGGGTCTTTGCAGAGACAGAGTTGGTGGGTCTCTCCAGTGCCTCGAGATGTCAGTTCTAGGTAGTCCAGCTCTTAGAATGAAACCAGTGGTCTGGGGTCACACTGTCAAGTAGATCATGTGCTTCATGCCCGGTCTGAAGCCTAGATCATCACATATCCTTTTCTTCAACTGGTAAAAGCTTATACTGGTACATAGTTGTTAGCATCAATGTCTCCATCACTGAGCAAACTCTCCTGAGATATCAATATAACCCTCACTTTGCTTATCTACTCATCCTCATTTATTTCACTGTTGGTGTTTTTCTAGATTTGGACAACCTGAGCTACCTCAATGAGATACATGTCAAGGTTAGTCTTTTCTCTTGAGAAAGATTTAATGTATTTTTCTCATCCTTTAGAATTGTTAAACAGATCCCTGGGGAACTAGATGCAAATGTAACAACTGAGACACAATAGTCAAGAGCTACAAGGACAGTAAAATGCTTAGCATTATTTCTGGGTCAAGCTTCCATTTCAATGCATCCATCTCTGATTGAATTTTTTATACTTCTATTTAGATATACAGCATGGTATCAGGTCCTTCTGGCCCTACAAACCCATGCCACCCAATTACACCCCTGTACCAATTAACCCGCTGACCCCCAAGTCTTTAGAATGAGGGAGAAAGCTGGAACAGCTGAAGAAACCCATGTGGTTTTGTGGCGAACGTACAAACTTCGTACAGACAATTGGAGAATTAAACCCAGATTGCTGGAGGTGAAATAGCATTACGTTAACTGCTACGCTACTGTGGCACCCCTGGAGTAGGTATCAAACAAAGGGAACTGATTTGTTGCATGCTTGTTAAGAATTCATTGGCAGTTATCGCATATCAATATTTAATTAAAAGCTGATTGAATAATTTAAGTTTGTAATTTGTAATTTTATCTCAGTAGCATTGTCCATATTTCACTACCAGTCATTTAGTTGCAAGGAAAGTGGATAAAACTACTGACACATTTTATGAAGCTAAAATGAAAGGACACTTAAGCTAGGTATTTAGTATGTCAAGTACTTGAGTCTATAGGAGTGAAGTTTAACACCAAGACCCTTCCATTCCCATGTTCAAACCTGCTCTGTTGCCTGTTGACCATCTCTCCCATCTTCTTTCTCACACTGCCCCCACATACTCCTCTCACCACCTCCCTGAAACCAAGCCCAACACTCTGTGATATACAGGCTACCTGACTTCAACATCTGAGCAGTTATTCAGGACAGAAACTTCCTTCTCAAAAGGGCTGGTGTTATTACAATGTTCTTGGGCAATGCTGGGTAGAAAACACACTAGGGACACATAGTTCATGACCCCACCCTACCCTCCCTGCCTTCTGTGACTTCTCTGTGGTTGCCATAGAAAGAGATCAGATTCTTTAAGGCTCTGACCCACTTTCCTCCCCTCACAACAGCAATGAGATTGCTACTGTGAGTCCAGCAGATGGTTGGTGGTAGGAAATATGCAGATACAGTTTTAACATGCCTGGGAGAAAATCGCCTTACTGTTTCTAACCTATCCTTTCTTGCTGATTTCCTGATTTTTTGCATGTCATACGACTGTTCTCTGAGAAAGCAAGAGCTCCACATTTCTTAGCACGTGCAGCTAATAGTTGTTGCATGATTTCTAAATTATATATTATTTTGAAAAATGTATCATGAGAATCACAGAGATCATAGAATTGTACAGCACAGAAATGGGCTTTATCAGTTCACCTCGTTCACAGTGACTATGATGCCTATCTTCACTAATCCCACCTTACTGCATAAGGACCATACTTCTCCGCACCTTTCCTATCCAAAGATCTGACCATGTTAAACATTCATTCTTATATCCATTCTCATTCCTTGTTCTTTATTGGTTGTATCAATATCTGCATTTTCTTTATATGTATCGAATTACATCACATAACAGATTTGAAGATAGGAATTGTTTCTTTGGGACTTTAAAGAGAGAATTATTATCATTTCTCTCCTAGTGCCATGCACACATTTGTGTGTTTCCAAAAGCCCACAACTTTAAAATGTGGCAGTGTGCAAAAACTGTTAATTAACAGGATTCTGTTGCCTAGTGATTATGTTATTTCAGAGTCCAGAGGTCTGAGATATTACTTCAAGTTCCACTACGTCAGCAGGGAAATATAAATACAGCATACTGAATTAAGCTGGTATTAAAAAGCCAGTAACATTAATAATCATGGAATTATCCAACTGATATGGAGAAAAAAACTCTGGTTTACCTACCCTCAACGGACGGTACCACATGCCTGAATTGGTCCAAATGTATTTCTAAACCTGCATCAGTGCAGTTGCTTTTAACTGCTCTCTGAACCGGGCTGTAAAATCACCCAAATATTGCAGACTACTGCAATGAGTCACCTTAAAAATGAAGCATCTTGTACTGAGTTGGCCCATGGACATAGTACTCATAACATCATAGGCACAAAAACATGCTCTTGGAGCACACCTTGTCCACTGCAAGTGACATGTTTATTGATGATAATCAATTTGTCCACGTTAGGCCCACAACCCTCAACTCCTCGTCCACTTAATTACCTGTCCAAATGCCCTTTAAATTTTGTAATTGTATCCATCTCCACCACCTCCTCTGACAGCTTATTCCAATTAACCACTATCTTATATGGCAAAAACTTGTCCCTCAGCTTTCCTTTCAGTTTCTCTCCTCTCACCTTAAATCTGTATCCGAGTTCTCGAGGAACTAGCAGCTTCTCATGAACTGCGTAATTTTTCCAGAGCTTTGTGTGTTGCTCGACATTCCAGCATCCGCAGTCGCTCATGCATCCTTCACGTTTTAGACTCCCATATCCTAAAAAAAATTCCGACCATCTAGCTTATCTATGCTCCTCACCAGTTTATAAACTATTTTCAAGTTTATAAAATTTCTCCCTCTAAAATGTCAATGAGAATAAATCTTGCCTTATAAATGTCTCCTTTTGGCACCTGGCGGTCTAGTAATTAGAGCAGCAGCAACCTAGCTCAGTTCCAATTGTCCGTAAAGAGTTTGTACATTTTCCTTGTGATTGTGAGCGTTTGTTCTGCGCGCTCTGGCCTCCTCCCACATTCCAAAGACATATAGATTAGGAGGTTAATTGGTCATGGGTGCAATTGGGCAGCGCATGTGCTCATTGAGACAGAAGGGCCTGTTAGTCTGCTAAAATAATAAGGAAGGTTCTAGCTAGGTAAATTTAATTCTGTTCTGACTGTTTAGAACACTTCCCCCAAATTGTTACTGTGCTGTATCTCTAAATCAATAAATATACAACAGCAACCCGGCATTCCAGACAATACCCAGGCAAATCTCTTCGACACTCTCTCTGTTGCTCACACATCCTTCCTGTAGCATGGCAACCAGAAATAGACACACTACTCCCTGAGGCCTCTCAGATATTTTGAACTACACCCAGGGACATCATCTCTGTGAACCCTTTTAAGTCCTCCCAGGTTGTCATCTAGGATGAATAGGTGAGACAAAATGAGGAGAGATGCCTCATAGAGGTGTAAAGTATTCTGCTGCTAGTAGAGGATTTGGCCTGAGATTGGTGACTAAGCTGTGATATGAAGTTGAAGTTAAGTCATGGACACCATACTGTGCCCTACTAACAACTCCCACTAATGTTTGTCTTTTGCTGCTTCTCAGCTCTACCCAAACTAATTTCCAGTGATGGTTTTTAGAGCTAGGATTCATATATCCTCTTTATATTCTGTTATTGGGGTGTCTTTTTCTATTTTGCCTAACCTTTCTGAAGGGTTGCTCTCCTGAAATATGTAATTCCCAGTCTTGGTCACTATGCAACCATATACTTGCAAAAGCTAGTAGGTCATTCCCATTTATTCCTGTTAGGCCACGAACTCACCTAACTTGCTATGACTGTTGATTCAATTTGAATGTGGCTCCAGTAGTAATCAGAGATTCTTACTTCTGCATTTCTGCTTTTTTCATTTATTCCCAGTCTGCTTCAGCAGCATCTCCTTTCTTGTACCTTTATTCTAGATGACAGCAACTGGTTTGTTCACTCCCACTGCATCCTCTGCAACTCCAGGAAGAGTCACTACAGTCTCCAGGACTTGAGCTGGCAACAGTAGCTACCTCAATGTGACTGCACTGTCTTCTAACACTCCCATGTTTCTTTATCTCTCCCCTAGACCATGCTCTTGCTGAAATAGGTTACAGGATCCAGCTATCTGCTGGACAAGTGCAAAGCCCGAGTCTCCTTTAAGAGCTATTCTCTGGATTCCTGTTGGTGCCTCACTCATAGTCCTCTCCTGGTCCTCTTCACTGACCAGTTGTATATTACTGAAGTATGGGGTGGGACTGCCCCAGCTAGCTTTGCTTCTCCCTCATGTTTTGGGGTGAACAAGCTCTAGACTCCAGTTCAGCCACTTTGAGTTGGTTTTTCATGCTGCACCTGGGGTTTTCATCATCTCCCACTTACTGCCCCTGCAGCACACCATCTGGCCCACTATACTTACCTTCACTTAATTAGTAATACAAATTTGCTAATTCTGAAATGTGTGGCTGGACAGTGGTTCTAGCCCTCACCAAGATCCAATGCCTGCATTGTACTCGTGCAGTGTAAAATCTTCTGTGCGTTAGTAGAGCCCAGAGCCCTATATTCTCTCGTGCTAGCAGCAGGTGATAGTAGAATTAGACAATGCAGGGCGAATGGGCAGATGGGAACAGTGGGGAGAGGGGACTAAAGTTGTGTGTACCTTAAAGAGTAGAGTTCAATATTCATGATGTACATTGTAGACTACACAGGCAGAATATGGAGTCTTACTCCCTTAGTTTCTGTTTGACAATCTGGCAGTGGAGGAAGTTGAGGACAGACAGGATGGTGTGGGAACAGGGAAAGGAGTTGAAATAGCAAGAAACCAGGAGCCCAAGATGATGTCTCCATTCTGAGGGTGGAATTCTCAAACTGGGAGGTAGGCTTGCCAACAAAGTTGCTCATCTACCACTTGCTAGCCAGTCTTCTGTCACTTGCTGATCACTGGCAGTATAGTTAGAAATGACTCATTTAGCCCTTGTGTTGGTCGATAACATTAAATGCGGGAGAATCCATCTGCCTAGGCTCAGACTGTAATTGGGTCATTGATCTGACTGAGATCATTAGAAGGAATAGTGGTCATTGGCGGGGACTGGATTGTGGGAGTGGTGTGGGTGAGAAGGTTGGGGTGTCAGTGGTATTGAAGTATACTACTAAGATTGGTGTATTCACTTATAGGATAGGAAAACTAAATAACCATCACTTCTTGAAAATTAACAGGTAAAGAAACCATGCATTTCCTACTACAGGCTTTCACAAACCGTTTCCCAAAGAAAAAATAAGTTGGATGCTAGTTCCGCAACTGGAAACTATATTTTTATGCAGAAATAATTAGCCTCCTAAAGCCATCTACATATATGTAACATCTCTCTATAGGAAGGATGAAATGGAGAGGCCTGATTCTGATGCACAAAAATGGCTTCTCTTTCATTATAGACTTCAAATACAACAAATCGGAAAAACCAGATGGGAAAAAAATCTTATACTATCAAAGTAGTTTACATTAATTTCTGTTCATGTGGAGTTAAAATTGAATATGATGATTAAATATGTCCTCTTAGGTGTTCTAATACAGCAGGTGCAGGAACCATAAAAAAGTGCAGAGTCACCACTGTAGGTGCCCAGGACAGTTTAATTGGATTATTTACTGTAGGGTGGACAGGGGGGATGGAAAGGGGATCACAAAGTTAATTGCAGAGGTGTGGGACTGAGCTGATGAGAACAGAAAGTGGATCAGGAAAGCTGACTAGCTACATTATCAGGGAGAGGTAAAGGGTTCAGTTGGATCCTAAGCGCTGCCAGCCAGGCAGATGATAAACAGGGGGCTCAGGCAGCTCTCACAGACTGACCCTGGAAAATGAGCTTGGCTAAGGACTCAGGAAATGAAGCAGCTGTTGTTTTGAGAAACTTAATTTATTTAGAAGTTTGTGAAGGATGTGCAAAAGCTTCGCAAACCCAAACACGACTATTTCCTCAATCAATCAATACAAAGTTAAGGATCAACTTCAGGATTCAAATGTACTTATCACATGTATAGTACATTGAAACATATACAATAAAATATATCATCTGGTTAACAACTAATACACCAAAGGGTGTGCTGAGGTAGCCTTAAAATGTCACACATTCTGCTGCCAACATGGCATGTCCACCAAGTTATAGGGATATTTCAGTTTCTTTACTGATCTGGAATATGTACAGCTGGTGAACCAATGGCATTGAAAGAAGTAACAGCATGGCAGGTAAAAATCTTTGCCCATGGTTGTCTATTCCACTGTCAACAGATGCCTCAGCAACAATCACATTTCACTCAAAGCCAAAAGATTGTGCACAAAAGTCAGCATCACTATACAATGACCAACCACGTTTTCATTGCTGAAGAGATGTGTTTGCTCTCTATGCAACAATGTCATCCAGCTGCCACTTAATTCTGCAGGATTCATGTTCAGTCATAGCCTTCATACATTTTAAATCTGCAGACTGAACAGCAATGTACATAGAAATATGTATTTGTCCGGATAAAAATAAGGACTGCCTACTCTTACAAAGTATTAAATAGATTAATATTATCAACAACATGGGAACTGCACTTGAAATTTTTGCTGAGATAAAACAACCGTATATAAACCTCTTGTTGATTTGTTGACTTGATCACAGTTGAGACATCAAAATAAGACACTGGGTTTAATACTTAATCCATTTTATGCATTAAAATTTATGATCTACTGCAGGTACCATGACATCTGGCCATGTTCACAAAATGTACACTGATGGAACTTATAGTAAAGAAATTTTTATACCCGCATTACTTGATTAAAAAAAGAAATTCATCTGTCAACTTTGCCTACCAGGATGAAAAGCAAGTTTTATGGTGTGACTTTAGCACTGGCAATATCAGTGTGTGAGAGATGGAAATGTGATCTTCCATCTATGCCAGAAAGACACAGAATTCACAGGTGAGAGAGATGACTGTATGAAGCTTTGATGTATGCCCATTAATGTTGAGCAATAAATGACTAAAGCCAAGAAATAGATGAAATAAACACATTTAGTTGTAGGAGTATTAATTTTTGTCACATAACAGTGTTAAAATGGAATGCAAGAGAGAGAATAATGAGTAAAAGCTGTTATGCATTCATTTATCACCCATTCCTAATCACCATTGAGAAGGTGAGAATGGCCTTTTTTCTCAGACTGCTGAAGGCCTTCCAGCACAGGTGCTCCCATTGTGCTGCTGGGCAGTGAGTTCCAGGATGTAGAAGTAACAAAGCTGAATGAACAATATATTTACAGATCAGGATGGAGTTCATTTTGGAGGGCAACCTTGAAATAGTGCTGTTCCCACGTAGCTCTTGCCTTTGGCTTTCTAAGTGATGGAAGTTGCGGGTTTGGGAGCGCTGTCACAAAGGCCCTATCACAACCACGGACAGCGCCAAGAGGTTTAGATTATGAGAACACTCAGTCCTCTTTTATTGCCATTTAGAAATGCATACATGCATTAAGAAACGATACAGTGTTTCTCCAGAGTGATATCACAGAAAACAGGACAGACCAAAGACTAACACTGACAGAACCACATAATTATAACATATAGTTACAGCAGTGCAAAACAATACCATAAGTTGATGAAGAACAGACCATGGGCACAGTAAAAGAAAAAGTCTCAAAGTCCCGAGTCGATCGACTCCCGAGTCCCCGATAGCGGCGGCAAAAGGGAGAAACTCCCTGCCATAAACCTCCAGGCACCGTCAACTTGCCGATACCTTGGAAGCACCCAACCACAGCCGACACTGAGTCCATCCATCCAAAAACTCCGAGCTTCCGACCAGCCTCCCGAGCGCCATCCTCTGCCAAGAGCCTTCAACCTCTCCCCAGCTGCTGAAACACGCAAAGCCGAGGATTTTGAGGCCTTCAGCTCCGGAGATTCCGGTTGCCACACAGTAGCAGCGGCAGCGAAGCGGGCATTTCAGAAATTTTCCAGATGTTCCTCCGTGCTCTCACAGCTGTCTCCATCAAAGCAGAATTGTGCATGGTCCCCTATTTGACAGAGAACAGATATCATCACCGAAGTGGCTGCGCACTGTCATCATGCTGCCATCTTCTCCCCCCTGCCGGGAGGTCTGCATGCCCTCGTACGTGGGCTACTGTACAGGTTCAGCAATCACACTTGACTGTGCATGTTTCAACCAATTAGTGTTTCATTGTGGTGGTATTCAACGCTCTTCCTCTTGTTCTAGTCCTGTTGAGACTTGACCAAAAGCACAGCAATTTCTATGCTCCCTGCTCATCTCCGTCCTTGTTCTGGGAAAGAAGACGACCATTGAGATTGACACTGTAAAGAAGCAGTATTCATGTAGTGTTAAGTTACTGGTTTCCTAGCTGCAGTGTTGGTCTTCCCTTTCAGTTTTAGAGTTTTAGTTAATGGTCCTATTGGCCTAGTGTTTATTGTTTTTCCTTCAATTCTGCACAGTTCTTATTAAAAGTCAGTGAACACTTAAAATGGACCCATAAGAATGAGAACAGCTGATTTCAGCCCTGAATTCCTTGGGGCAGGTGGGAGAGATGCTAAAGTCAATAGAGGTTGTTTTGGCTGATGTGGCTCAGACGGTAAACAACTACTTGCAGACCAGCAAACCCCGTCCAAACCAAAGTTTGTTGTTCAGATGGAGGAGATATTAATGGAGTCTGTTCAATGATCTACAAAAACTAGATTTCCCCACAACCCAGTCCTTCCAGCAATTTGTGGTTGAGTTGAAGAGAGTGTTTGATTTTCCAGTCCGGGTTCTGGAGGCAGCCACTGACTACAGAGCCATGCCAAGGGAAAGGGACAGTGAGGGACTATGCAGTAAAGTTCCACACGCTTGCGGTTGTGGAACGAGAGAACCCTCATCACTGCTCTTCTGTGTGGTCTAAGCATAGGAGATTGACATGATGTCACAGTGCATGATGAGCAGAACAGTCTGGATGACCTGATGAACTTGGACAGCTGGCTAACTGAGAGGTGCAGAGAAACTTGGACATTAGAATCGACAGCTGGCTAACTGAGAGGTGCAGAGAAAGAATGCCCTGCATTTCCAACTCTTTAGATCACTGTCTATCTTCATCTTCTCATTCATTACCCAGTACCCAGTCCACAGAGGAGCCTATGCAGGTGGGACACATGCACCTATCTCGGGAGGAAGGAGATGTGTGCAGGAGAACAGGTTCCTGCCTCTAATGTGGTGATCCAGGACATCATGCCCCAACCGCACAGTAACAGAGGATACCCATCATCAGGATAGGTCAATTCTCCCTGCAAGCATATTCCCCGAATCGTGTAATGCTCCCAGCTTCCTTGCCGTGGGGTCCCAAACCCATGTGCTTCAGGCATTTATTGACTTAGAGGCAGCCCGGAACCTCATGGATATCTCTCTGCCTCAAAGAAGGAGAGAGAATATCGATGCCAAGGCTCTGGACGGTCAGCCTTTGGGCTTAGTCCTCCTTGGCTACCTGAACACAACCCATGGATTGATTGGTCCTTAAAGGTGCTCCAAGAGTGGGTCTATCTACCTGGCTGGATCCAGCTCCAGCTCTTGTCTGCGCATCTCCTCCTGCGCTAACTGCTATTGTGGACCTGTCTGGCGTTCCGGCTGAGTATGTTGACTTCCTTGAGATCTTCGGTTAAAAAGAAGGCCTCCTCCCTGCCACCACACTGGCCATGCGACTGTGCTATTGACCTTTGTCCCGGCACTAGACCTCCTCGGGGTTGGCTCTTTTCCCTCTGTCAGCCAGAGCTGCTGGCCATGGAAGAATACATCAAGAAGGCATTGGCCTTAAGATTTATCTGCCAATTGACCTCATCAGCAGAAGCAGGCTTCTTTTTTGTAAGCAAGAAAGATGACAAGTTCCATCCCCACATTGATTATCGACCCATCAACATTGCAGTGAAGAACTGCTACCCTCTTTGTTTGAAAATCTCCAAGAGCACCCGTATTCACCAAGATAAGTCTGCACCATGCTCAAGTCCTGGTTTGTATCCATGAAGTGGGTGAATGGAAAGCAGTATTCAACACCTCCACTGGCCACTATGAGTAACTTGTGATGACATTTGGTCTGCCCAACGCCCTTAATGTTTTTCAGGCCCTGGTCAGAGATGTGCTTCAGGATATGTTGAATCATTGTGTTTTTGTGTAATTGAACAATATTCTTATCTATTCCCACTCTAGCCAGGAACACATCCAGCATGTCTGGAGGGTTATCAGATGGCTCCTGGAGAATAACCTTTATGCCAAGCCAGTCAAGTGTGAGTTACATAAAGACCAGGTGTCATTTTTGGGCTATGTACTCACCCCCTCCGGTGTTAAAATTCAAGCAGTCACAGAGAGGCCCAAACCATCTAAAGTCAAACAAGTGTGGCACTGCATAGAGTTTGCAAACTTTTATCATTGTTTCATCAGAAACTTCAGTTTCATCGCAGTCCCATAGGTATACTCATCAAAAAGACTGGTCCAGGATTCCATTAGTCTAAAATGATGTTTCACCACTGTCCTGGTGTTGAGAAACTCAGACCCATCTCATCCATTCATCGTTGATGAGACTGTATCGGACGTCAGCATTGGAGATGTGCTCTCCTAGTGTTCTCTTGTGGGCAACTGGCTGCTTCCCTGTGCCTTTTCTTTCCCGTTGTTTGACACCTGCCAAATGTAACAAGGATATCAGGAACCCAGTAGTTCCGGCAGTCAAGGAGGTCCTGGAGCTGTGGTGACACTAGCTGGAGGATGATGAGCACTCCTTTTTGGTATGGACAGTTCGCAAGAACCTCTACAACATTCGGGATGCTAAGAGTCTCAACTCATGTCAAGCCCATTGGGCTCTCTTCTTCACCAATTTTAATTTCACCATCACCTACCATCCTGGCAGCAAGAACACCAAGGCTGATGCTCTCTCCCAGCAGTTCAACATGCCTAAGGACAAGACCAAACCAGAGCCTATTCTTCTTTGCTCATGCATTACTGCTCCAGCGAGGAATAGAGGCAGAGATGAGAGCCACTAACAGTCTGATCCAGGCCCAGGTGAGGAACCTCCCAAATGGCTCTTTGTCCCTGCTACAATGCACCCTAGAGTGTTGGAATGGGGTCACTCCTCCCTTCTGGTCGGACATACAGGAATTCAACCGACCCTGGATTTATTGAGAGATGATTTTGGTGTTTCAGGACATCCACGACTTCGTCTCTGCCTGTCCCATTTATGCCCAGAACAAGATGTCACGCCAGTGCTGTGTGGGTCGGCTATGTCCATTTTCTGTGCCTCACCACCCTGTCCCAAGTCTCGGTGGATTTCATCACTGGTGTGCCCCCATCCAACAGAAACTACCATTCTGGTGATTGTGGTCCTATTCTCCAAAGCTGCCCATTAGCTATAGCTTTCCCTAAGCTCCCATCAGCTTGTGAGACTGCCACCCTCATGATTCAGCACGGTCAGGCGACACGGCTTTCCTTCAGACATACTGTCTGATTGAGGAGCACAGTTCACGTCCTGGTTTTGGAATAATTTTGGTTCTCTTGTGGGAGTCACAGTCACCTTCTCATCAGGTTTCCACTACCAATCTAAAGGCCAGGCTAAGAGAGTGAATTAGGAGCTGCCTTGTCTCCTCCAACCCAATGTCCTGGAGCTCCTCACTAGTGTGGGCAGAGATTGCCCACAGTAACCTCCAGTTGTCCTCCACTGGAATGTCCCTCTTTGAATGCCAGAAAAGGATTCCAGCCGTCACTCTTCCCTGCCATGGGAGCTTCTGCTACTGAACAGCTAGTCCAAGGATGTAAGCGCATATGGAAACATGCGAAGGCTTTTCTGCTACACACTCAGAAACAACATGCCCTGCAGGCTAATCGGCTCTTCCAACATGCGATGCTCGCAAGCAAAGGAATAAAGTCTGGCTGGCATCTAGGGAGCTTCCTTTGAAAGTCAAGAGCCACATGTCAGCCCCACAATACGTGGGACCTTTTGTAGTAGGCTATCAACAATGTCTCATATAGATTGTGCCTATCATCATCAATGAAGATTCACCTTGTGTTCCATGTTTCCCAGATCAAGCCGATGACTACATCCCCCTTTACTCCAGTCACCCTGCTTGTTGGATGGGTCCCTGGTCTATTCTTTGCAGTGCCTCCTGTCACCACCAAAGGAATGGGGCAAGGTCCAGTATCTCATGGATTGGGGGCGGTATGGCCCTTGGGTTCCGACCCATGACACCATGGGCAAGTCTCTTATGTGCGACTTCCAGCAGGCACAGGTCTCTGGTGTCTTGGGAGCTGCACCTAGGGAAAGGGGCCAAGTCACAACCCGTAACATTGCCGTGGGTCTGGGCTGTGGAATGGGTTCAGTGATCAAGCTTGTGAGAATGCAATTAGCGCTTCATTATGGTGGTATTTAACTCCCTTCCTCTTTTCCAGTATTGTTGAGACTTGACCAAAAGCACATAATTAACACTCCCTGCCTATCTTCACCCTTGTTCTGGGAAATAACACTACCATTTAGATCGACACTAAAGTAGCAGTACTGAGTTACTGCTTCTTAGCCACAGTTTGAGTTTGTGAGTTTTAGTTAACAGCTCTGTTGGCTTAGCATTTATTGTTTTTCCTTTAATTCTGCACAGTTCTCTTTAACAGACAGTGAAGTGTTTTAGCACTTCAGTGTCTCTCCCCCTGCACTCGAGCCAAAACTGCACACACGTCAGGATTAACCAGGAATGAGAGACTCCAACATAGGCTGGAGAGGCTTATAAAATACTGAGGGGCACAGAAGAAGTGAATGATCATAAACACAACTCTTTCTCTTTCAATGCTACATTGACAACTGCATTGGTGCTGCTTCACGCACTCATGCTGAGTTTGTCAATTTCATTAACTTTGCCTCCAACTTCCACCCTTCCCTTAGATCCAGTTGGTCCATTTCTGACACCTCTCTCCCCTTTGTTGATCTCTCTGTTTCCATCCCTAGGGACAACTGGTCTACCAATATATTTTATAAAACTACCAGCTCTTACAGCTATCTTGACTGTACTTCCTCCCACCCTGTCACCTGTAAAAATGCCATTCCCCTTTCTCAGTTCCTTTGTTTCTGCTGTATCTGTTCCCAAGTTGAGGCCCTCCTTTCCATAAAATCAGAGATGTCATCCTCCTGTAAAGACCAAGGTTTCCCTTCCTTCACTATTGATATTGCTTCACCCGAATCTTCTCCATTTCCCAGACATCCACCCTCACCCCATCTTCCCATCAGCTTAACAGGAAAAGAGTTCCCCATGTCTTTACTTACCACCCCATTAACCACCACAACCAGCACATCATTTTCCACAACTTCTGCCATCAACAGAATCCTACTATCAATCATATTTTTCCTCCCCTTTCCCCAACTCTCCACCTTCCGCAGGGGTTGCACTCTCCATAATTCCCTTGTCCATTTGTCCCTCCCCACTAATCTCCCTCCTAGCACTTCTCCCTGTAAGTGGAAGTGCTACAACTGCCTATTCAGTTCCTCCCTAATTCAGCCCTAAAACAGTGAGGCAACACTTCACCTACAAATTTGTTGGGGCCATCTACTGTATCCGGTGCTCCAGATGCAGTCTCCTCTACATTGGTGAGGCCTGACATAGAGTGGGGGATCACTTTACTGAGCACCTCGCTCCATGTGGGATTTCCTGATGAGCAACCATTTTAATTCCAATCCCCATTCCCATTTTGACATATCAATCCATGGCCTCCTCTATTGCCATGATAAAGTAACTGTCAGGTTGCAGGAGCAACACCTCATATTCCATCTGGGTGGCCTCCAACGTTACGGCATGAACACTGATTTCTCTAGCTTCCAGTAATTTTCCACCTCCCCCTTCCCTCTTCTTCCCTTCCCCACCCAGGCCCTCCTCTTACCTCTTCTCACCTGCCTATCACCTCTTGCTGGTGCCCCTCCTCCTTCCTTTTCTTCCATGGTCCACTCTCCTCTTCTATCAGATTCCTTCATCTTCATCCCTTTATCTTTACCACCTATCACCTCCCAGCTTCTCACTTCATCCCCCTCTTTGATCCAGCTGGCTTCAATTATCACATAGCTTGTACTCCTCCCAATCAACCCATCTTCTTATTGGTTTCTAGCTTCTGCCCTCTGCACTTCCAGTCCTGATGAAGAGTCTGGGCCCGAAACATCGACTGCTTATGTCTTTCCACTGCTGAGTTGCTCCACCATTTTGTGTGTGTTGCCTAGCTGAATGATCATAGTCTTTTTCTTGAATTAAGAGAAGGTTTAGGTTTAGGTTTAAGAGTAAGGGGAGGGGGAGAATTAAAAGGAATCTGGAGGCAAGTTTTTCATACAGAGGGTGGTGTTCTAGAATGACCTGCTAAAGGAGGTAATAGAGGCAGGTACAAATACATTGTTTGTAAGATATTTGGACAAGTACTGTACTTGGATCTGGGACTAACACTAACAAATGGTATTAGCTCAGCCTAGTGGGTGAGTTGCTGTGCTGCATGACTCTGTGAATCAATGAACGTCTACCAGTAAGTGGCTCGATAGTAAACCAATGGCCAAACTGGCCAATGCTCAGGATCCAACCACGACAGGGTTTCCAGCCTGTGTTATGAAGGACAACAGGAAGACCATTCAATTATGCTCAGCAAACCATGCATCACCAATTATGCCTGTGCATGACAGAATAGGAGAGGCTGACAACGTGCTAAAGGATTCAGACCCGACTAAGAGGCTGATACTGTATCAGCACCATGAAACAGCTGCAACACCACCAGCACCAGAACTGCATTCTGTTGGTAACTTCATTGCTCACCCATCCTTCAATCTGCCACATTTCACTGTGAGTTTAGAAATTCAAGCCAAAAGCAACACCAAATGTACCAAGACATGAAATGGCAGTCTGCTGAAGCTGCAAAGCACAAAGAAGTGAAAAAGAAGAAACAGGATGCCTTTACCAAGGGGAAGCAAGACTCACAAAACACAGCCTTGCAATGTAAGCACATCCAGTTATGAGTGGGGTGGATAGCAAAGAAGAGGTCCAACTTCCACCTTTGTGAGAATCTGAAGCATCCTGCAACTTTTGATTCTAATGTAGTGCTGCAACTTGCCCTGGTTATAAGAGGGTGGGTGGCTGTAGACAGGTTTTGCATTATTACTATGTTTTTATACTTATTTTTTACTTCCTAATATCTATTCTGTTTTGCATTGCCCAATTCTGTAAAACTCCTAACTTATTTCTTCCATGATTGTTCCAAGGGTCTGGTTCCATGCAGGCCCTGTCAATCACATTCACTACTACTAAATTCAGATTCATACCTACTTATGATGTGTACATCAAAACAGTGAAATGTTTCATTTATGTTAACAGCCAACAACAAGGATGTGACTGAGGACAGCACGCAAGAGTTGCCACACGCTCTGGCTTCAACATAGCTTACCCACAATGCTCAGCAGAACAACACAAGCAACAAGGCAACAACAGCAAAACAAGCCACTTTCTCACCCGATATACGTAGACCGGTCTCTAAACCCAGGACAGACTGCCTCTGGGCCTCCAGACCTTGCCCCTGGACTCTCAGTGCGACCTCAGTATCAGAGTCTCAGAATTACATACTTCCGGTTTAAAATAGTGCTGGTGACTACTTACTGGCAGCATCCAAAACAAATAATACAACTATATAGTTTATTAGTAACATATTTTCTTGTAAAATTTATGGTAAACAATCACTGCAAACAATGGAGAGGGAAGTGAAGGAGAGCTGGAGCATGCGGGAGTGAGGCAAAGTCGAAGCAAGGTGAAGGCAATGTAGGGGCGATATCGAGGCATATTAGAGGAAAAGTTGGGGCGAGCGGAGGGGAGCAAATTCGGAGAAGAGGAGAGGCAGATTTGAGGCCCATCCAACTAAAGCAAGAGCCAGGTTTGATCAATCGAAGCGCCAGGATTATTTGGAAAAGGTGGGTATGGGCTGAAACATGGCAGCGAGGTCCAAACCCAGAGCAAATCAATGCTATAGAGTTCAGGTCCAACAGCAAGCAACGACCCAATGTTTGGGTGATTTAAACAGCAGAACCAGCCCGACCCTTGCCTCTTGTCACGACACCCTTAAACAGCAGGCCAGATGGATTGAAAGGCAGGATGTTGTGATAAGAGGCGAGGGTCGGGCTGGTTCTGCTCGCTGCTCTGCACTGAACTGCAGCTGAGGATGTGGTCTTTGTGTCCATGGACTCACTTTTATTCTGAATGTTATTTCCCTACATTCATTTTTTTCTCTTTGCATACTGGCTGTTTGACATTCTTCTTTTAATGGGTTCTATTGGGTTTCTTTGTTTTGTGGCTGCCTATAGGAAGGACGAATCTCCAGGTTGTATATACTATACATACTTGGATAATAAATGTACTTTGAACTTTAAACATCTTTGTCAGTACTGTACTAGTATTCAGCTGAGTGGAGGGGAGGGTCCCACAGTCCACTGAACGAAGGAGGTGGATTTCTGCTCACCGAATGTGCTCCCATGGACTGAAAGAGGTGAGGAATAACTGGAGCTCTTTTCAAAGAAAGTGGCTGAGATTGTTTCTCGTTGCTCTCGTGGTTGACAATATTTCCTCCAGAGTTTCTCCTACAGCGCTGACTTATGCTTTGATGGGACAGCTGTTCAAGAGAAGGAGTTGAGTTCCTTCCAACATACACTTAGATTCTAATGTGTTCCGGTAGCCACAATAATTAAATGTCTGCTCAGATCGTTTTCAGGTCAGTGACATTTCCCAGTGGGAAAATGGGCAATGGGAATGTTGCTGAATGTCAAGGGGGGAAAGGTGAGACTTCCACTTAATGGGAATAACCATCACTAGGCATTAGTATTACACTGTGATAACCTACCGCTTTTCATTCCAAGAACTAACAGTGGCACTGAGTGCAAGTTGTCTCATCTGGTGACCACAAAGCTTGTGTGCTGGGGCCCTCCTCACTGGAACCTCAGTTATCAGGCACACTCAAAGCAAACCTACTGGAGATATGTCTTTGTCCTCTTCTGTTACTCTCTTTCGGCTGCCATTGTGCAGTGGACAACAGCTGTCTTTTCACTGTGAGCAACACACACAAAATGCTGGAAGAACTCAGAAGGCCAGGCAGCATTCATGAAAAAAAGTACAGTTGATGTTTCGGGCTGAAACACTTCTTTCCTGCCAAAGGGTTTTGGCCCGAAATGTCGACTGTACTTTTTTTCCATAGATGCTGCCTGGCCTGCTGAGTTTCTCCAGCATTTTCTGTGCATTGCTCAGATTTCCAGCATCTGAAGATTTTCTCTTGTCTGTGTCTTCTCACTGCGGTCAGCTTGTAGGGGATGCAGTGGGCGATCCTGGGGACTGGTAGTCTTTCTCTGGGGCATTCTCTCCAATCTCAGCATGACCATAGTGGCAGTTTCCACAATGTTTCCTAAGGCCTGTTGTACTGCTTGCAGCTCCTGAGCTAGTTAGGAAGCATTAGTGATGAATCCTGCCCCTGATTATGAAGCAATGATTATGATTTGATAAAATGTGGGTAATTGATATGAACAGGATTGGTTCATCCTCATGTCTCTGTATTCAAATCCTTGATTTACTGATGATATGGGGGGTGCCTAGGGTGTCCATCATTTGTGCACCAGCATTATATAGAAGAGGTAGGAAGTTAATTTGAGGCTTTTGGAGCAAAACTGCTGTGAAACTGTCACATAAGGGAAGCATAAATGAAAAAGGAAGAAGTAAAGAAATAAACCTAATTTCTGCCAAGATTTTCCTGATCTCTAATAACGTATGTCAAGTCAAGTAATCAATCTTCCACTGGGAGTCTCAGAACGAAATTAGAAATGCCTCACTCCATCATAAGGTACTTACGGATAGATTCGACTCTGGTGCAATAGCGTATCCTTGAAAATGATACTATCACAAAGACATTCAAAGTTACTGTAATCCACCATGGCACTGATCTTCAGTTCCAGCTCATGGGTACTGTCTTCTAGAACACTATGGACAGGTTCTGGATCAATCTCCACCACCTGAGGGAGGGAAGGAGGAACAAGAATTGAAAGACAAACCTCTAGAAGCAATTCGCTGACAATACGTGAGCTAATGTGAAATTGGCATCAAGTTAATATCAGATAACTGGCATCTGATGCATGGCAGAAGCGGTGGTGGAATCAACTAAAATCACTATGTTTCAGAGCCATGTAGACAGACACATCAATAGTCAAGGCATAATGTGGGCAAACAGTATTAATGTAGATGGGCAGAAAGGTCAGCATGGACTTGGTGAACCAAAAGGCCAGGCCTGCTTCTGTGTTGTATTCATTACACATACATTCACACGCACACACATTTCCATGTCCCTCTGAACCTTTTCTATCCGTAGTCATGAAGTGATACAGCATGCAAACAGGCCCTTCAACCCACTGTTCGTGCTGATAACCAGCCACCCATTTACATGGGTCCTAAATTAATCCTGTTCGATTCTCTCCATGTCCCCATAAAATCCTCCCAGATTATACTGCTCAACCGCTCACTATTTGCAAAAGTTGACAATTTGTATAAATATTTCAGAACACACACGTACACACATGCCTGCATGCTCACTCTGTCTTACACACGCACATCAAGCGGCAGATATAACACGCAAACACACATATGCACCAGCACTCAAAAAATGCTGGAAGAACTCAGCAGGCCAGGCAGCATCTATAAAAAAGAGTACAGTCGACATTTTGAGCCAAGAGCCTTTATCAGGACTGGAAAGAAAGATAAAATGAAGAGATTTGGTCCGAAACGCCAATTATTTACTCTTCCAGTACGTTTCAAAGGAATGTGTGGTGTGTGACCCAAGTGGTTAAGGCGTTGGGCTCATGATCTGAAGGCCATGGGTTTGAGTCTCGGCCAAGGCAGTGTGTTGTATCTTTGAGCAAGGCACTTAACCATACACTGCTCCAGTCCACCCAGCTGAAAATGGGTACCGGCAAATGCTGGGGTTAACTGGCATCCTATCCAGGGGTTGGGGGCGAGAGTCTCGTACTCTCAGTCGCTTCACACCACAGAAACCGGCATAACCTGATGGGCCACAAGGCTCAGGACAGACTTTAACTTTAATGTCAGAGAAATGTATGAGGGGTGATTGATAACTCATCTCCTTCTACCTTAGGCCACGAACTTATCAATCATCCCTGGTGAGTTATTAACTTCAAACTTTCTGCATAACCACTCAAAGGGTTGAACTGCATGTGCATGTAACGAGAGCTATATAACTCACCTCCTTCCACCTTGGGCCATGAACTTATCAATCACCCCTCGTATACAATATACATCCTGAAATGCTTTTTCTTTGCATGTTGCTTTGGATTTCTAGCATTTGTAGATTTTCTTGTGCTTGAGACATATAACATACAAAGACACAGCATGCACACATATGTACGTACACACACACACACACACACACACACACACACATATACAGACATATCCTTCAATAAGAGACTCACCTTCTTCTTGGCAGGTCGTACCCCAGTACCAGCATCAATCCACTTCACTACATTGAGACGATTATCCCAATCCGGAACCTGATTGACAGGCACTGGGAAGATGATCTTCGACACCATACATTTTACAGCTTGACTGTTGTATGTAATTGGTAGGTCAGACTTTAATATCACAGTCATATCCTTTGCACATCCAGCATGCAGATGGCCAAACTAACCAACAAAAGTAATTAAGTATAAATTAGACTAAATATCCACATTAGTTGGGTATATAGGACATGTAGCAATGAGGTTAGTTTGCTAAATTACCTCTCTTCCTTTCAGTTGTTGCATGCAGTTAAACAAGTATCATATATCCAAGCCAGAGTAGGTGTCAGCTTGGAATCAGCAACATAGAAGCAGCAAGCAACTGAGATACAATAGACAGTGTACATGAAATACCAAATCTAGAAATGACCCAAGTTTGTAAAAAGTGTGATGTAAATATGCCAGGCCAAATTCAGCAGAGGGCAAATATCAATGGCTGCCAAAATTCTTCTTACCGAACTCATTACATCAAAACTTTTGCCTTTGATAATGTCCCACATAGGAGATTAGTGGGCAAAATTAGGGCACATGGCATTGGGGGCAGAGTACTGACATGGATTGAAAATTGGCTGGCTGACAGAAAACAAAGAGTAGCGATTAACGGGTCCCTTTCCGAATGGCAGGCGGTGACCAGTGGGGTACCACAGGGTTCAGTGCTGGGACCGCAGCTGTTTACGATATATATTAATGATTTAGATGAGGGAATTGAAGTAACATTAGCAAATTTGCTGATGACACAAAGCTGGGTGGCAGTGTGAAATGTGAGGGGGATGTTATGAGAATGCAGGGTGACTTGGACAGGCTGGGTGAGTGGGCAGATGCAGTTTAATGTGGATAAGTGTGAGGTTATCCACTTCGGTGGTAAGAACGGGAAGGCAGATTATTATCTAAATGGAGTCAAGTTAGGAAAAGGGGAAGCACAACGAGATCTAGGTGTTCTTGTACATCAGTCACTGAAAGCAAGCATGCAAGTACAGCAGGCAGTGAAGAAAGCTAATGGCATGCTGGCCTTCATAACAAGGGGAATTGAGTATAAGAGCAAAGAGGTCCTTCTGCGGTTGTACAGGGCCCTGGTGAGACCACACCTAGAGTATTGTGTGCAGTTTTGGTCTCCAAATTTGAGGAAGGACATTCTTGTTATTGAGGGATGCAGCGTAGCTTCACAAGTTTAATTCTTGGCATGGCGTGACTGTCATATGTCGAAAGATTGGAGCGACTGGGCTTGTATACACTGGAATTTAGAAGGCTGAGAGGGGATCTTATTGAAACATATAAGATTATTAAGGGATTGGACACGCTGCAGGCAGGAAGCATGTTCCCGCTGATGGGTGAGTCCAGAACCAGAGGCCACAGTTTAAGAATTAGGGGTAGGCCATTTAGAACGGAGCTGAGGAAAAACTTTTTCACCCAGAGAGTGGTGGATATATGGAATGTTCTGCCCCAGAAGGCTGTGGAGGCCAAGTCTCTGGATGCTTTCAAAAAAAAGATGGATAGAGCTCTTAAAGATAGCGGAATCAAAGGTTATGGGGATAAGGCAGGAACTGGGTACTGATAGTGGATGATCAGCCATGAGCACAGTGAATGGCGGTGCTGGCTCAAAGGGCTGAATGACTTACTCCTGCACCTATTGTCTATTGTCTAAAACTACTGATAGGTCTACAATAAACAGGTTACAGATTCATGCCTTGCCAAACAGGGGTTTCACTTTTTCCAATGGGTTATCTCCTGAATATCATTTCATACCTGGAAGCTTTTTTTTTTACAAATATTGACAACTTGCTGGGAACTCACATTGTATTTGACATCTTCCTGGAAATCTCCTGTAAATACTAACTAAATGAAACTTGGGGACGAGGCTATTGTGCCCTAACAGAAATGTGGACAAGCATAGGGCAAGACCGGCAGCTTAATGTTCCAGGATACAGTTATTACAGGTGTGATGGAGTTACAGGTAAGAGAGGTGAGGGAGTTTCCTTTTTGATGGAGGTATTCATAAGAGTGCTTGGAGGAGATAATCCTGGGGGAATCATCCAGTCAAGCTATATGACTAGAATTTAGTACCATCAAAGGATCACCCCTCTCTTGTTTCTATGTTATAGGCTTTCCAACAGTCAATGGGACGTAGAGGAGCACATTAGAAAAGAGATCATAGATACCTGTAGGAATAATAGTGAGGTGTCAGTAAGAGATTCTAACTTTCCTAACGTTGGCTGGGCTGCCTATAGTGCAAACAGCTGGGAAAGAGTTGAGTGTGTTAAATCTGTCCAAGAAAGTTCCCTTAATCTAGATATAGAGGGCCCCAGTAGAGAAAGTATACACTGGGCCTTTGCTTCGCTTAAGAAGTGACTTAGTGTCAGTCAGGGAGCACTAAACCAGTGACCATAATTCTATAAGATTTAAAATAGTTATGTAGAAAGATAGGATGGCTCAGGTTCTAAACTGGGACAAGGTCAATTTTGGAAGCATAAAGTGTCTTATGCTTTGGAAGCAGAGGGCTCAATCAGCTCGACTGCTTTCTGGTAAAGGGATATCTGGCAAATGTGAGGTGTTTATAAATGAGTCCCTGCTTGGACTTAGGGCAAGATTGGAACGTTTAGGGAATCTCAGTTAATGAGAGAAATAAAGGAATTCTGGCCAGGGAAAAGGAAACATACATTGAGGTTAGGCAATTGGGAACAAGTGAATCTCTTGATAACTATAAAAAGTGCAGGAGTACCCTTAAGAGAGAAATCAGGAAGGCAAAATTAGATTAGATTAGATTCGATTCGATTCAACTTTATTGTCATTGTGCCGAGTACAGATACAAAGCCAATGAAATGCAGTTAACATCTAACTAGAAATGCAAATAGTGTTATTTACAAAATAACTGCAAATAAAAAGTAAATGCTACAGCACACAAATATAAAAGTACTGAGACAGTACAATATGGGTGCAATACTGCTTTGCGCTGTGATGAGAGGTTCAGCAGGGTCACAGACTCAGGGAAGAAGCTCTTCCTGTGCCTGCTGGTGTGGGAGCGGAGGCTCCTGTAGTGCCTACCAGATGGGTGGAGAGTAAAAAGTCCATGGTTAGAGTGAGATGCATCCTTGATAATGCTTTTCGCCCTGCCTAGGCAGCGTTTATGGTAGATGTTCTCAATGGTGGGAACATAATCCGCTGGGCAATTTTCACCACACACTGGAGTGCTTTGCGGTCCGATACAGGACAATTGCCATACCACACTGAGATGCAGTTGGTGAATATGCTCTAAATGGTACAGCAGTACAAGTCCATCAGTATCCTGGGACAGAGGTGAGCTTTTTTGATGCTTCGCAGGAAATAAAGGCACTGTTGCGCCTTTTTGATCAGGATGGAGGAGTTCAGGGACCAGGTGAGATCCTCGGAAATGTGGACACCAAGGAATTTGAAGCTTAATACATGCTCCACTACAGCTCTGTTGATGTAGATGGGGACGTGAGTGTGGCTCCTAGCATGCCTGAAGTCCACAATGATCTCCTTGGTCTTCTGGGTGTTAAGGGTCAGGTTGTTGTCGGCACACCACGCGGCCAGGTGCTGGACCTCGTCCCTGTAGGCCGTCTCAACATCCCCTCTGATCAGGCCAACCACCATGATGACGTCTGCGAACTTGATTATGGAGTTAGAACCATGTACAGGAACGCAGTCATAGGTGAAAAGGGAGTACAGAAAAGGGCTCAGCACACAGCCTTGAGGCACGCCGGTGTTCAGGGTGAGAGTGCAGGAGGAGAGGTTGTCTAACTTAACAGATTGGGGTCTGTTAATCAGAAAGTCCAAGGTCCATTTGCAGAGGGATGAGCTGATACCAAGGCAAAGATTGGCGATCAGCTTGGAGGGGATCACAGTATTGAATGGTGAACTATAGTTAATGAACAGCATTCTGACGTAAGAGTTGGGGCTGTCCAGGTGGGTCAGGGCAGAGTGAAGTGCCATGGAAATAGCATCCTCTGTTGACCTGTTGGTGCGATAGGCAATCATTAGGGTGTGAGATGGATTTGGCAGGCAGTTAAGAAAAATTCCAAGAGAATCTTCAGATATATTAAGAGTAAAAGAGTGGCCAGGGACAGGATAAAGTAGGTCCCCTTAAAGATCAGCATAACTGTCCATCTATAGAGCCACAGGAGATGAGCAAGATTTTAACAACAGTTTCTCATCAGATTTTACTGTATAGTAAATGATGAATGTGAAAGAAATAAGTGATGGTGTCTTGTACTGCATACTAATTACTGGAGAGGTGATATTAGTAGCCTTAAAGCATTTAATGTAGACACTGGACTGACCAAATACATCCTCAGACCTTGTATGAAGTTGCAGGAGAAATTATGAAGCTAATCATTTAATAAGGACAATGATGATGTCATTGGTAGGTAAGTTACTGGAGGAGATTCTGAGGGACAGGACCTATCAACAGTTGGAGAAACTAGATCTAAATAGGGATAATCTGCAAGGCTTTGTGTGTGGGAAATCATGTCTGACAAGCCCCTAGAATTATTCAAAGAGGTAGCAAAGAGAATTGATGAGGGCAGGGTTATCTACATGTACTCTAGAAAGGCCTTTGACGAAGTCTTGCATGTTGGTCTGGAAGGTTAGATTGCATGGGATCCAGAAGAGATAGTGGATTGAATTCATAACTGGCTTAATAGTAGGAAGCAGTGCGCAATGGTTGAAGGTTGTTTTTCAGACTGGAGGCTTCTGACTAGTAGAATGCCATACAGGTTAGTGTTGGCACTTCTGTTGTTTATTTATATAAACAATTTGCATGTGAACACATGCAAATTTGCATGTGGGCTTGTACTCGTTGGAATTTAGAAGATTGAGGGGGGATCTGATTGAAACGTATAAGATCCTAAAGGGATTGGACAGGCTAGATGCGGGAAGATTGTTCCCGATGTTGGGGAGGTCCAGAACGAGGGGTCACAGTTTGAGGATAGAGGGGAAGCCTTTTAGGACCGAGATTAGGAAAAACTTCTTCACACAGAGGGTGGTGAATCTGTGGAATTCTCTGCCACAGCAAACTGTTGAGGCCAGTTCATTGGCTATGTTTAAGAGGGAGTTAGATATGGCCCTTGTGGCTACGGGGGTCAGGGGGTATGGAGAGAAGGCTGGGTTCTGAGTTGGATGATCAGCCATGATCATAATAAATGGCGGTGCAGGCTCGAAGGGCCGAATGGCCTACTTCTGCACCTATTTTCTATGTTTCTATGTTTCTAACACACAAAGTATGGTTAATAAGCATACAGATGATACTAACAGATGTGATAGTGAAGACAGTGAAGAACTTTATTTAAAATTAAAGAGGATCCTGAATCAGCCAGGTAAATGCAGTAGATCTTGCAGATGATTCTCGAACACGGAATGGAACTGGACCAGTATATTCCTGCTCAGACGGAAGAGGATGGTGTGGTCAGTCATGTTAATGTTCAAGAAAGAACAGCATATCTTTGTAAATGAAATCTGTAGTATAATTCATTTTGAACTAGAATTTATTTAATTTAATTAAATAGTGTGAAACAGGCCCAGCAACCCACTGATATAACCAGAGCCTAATCACAGGACTATTTACAATGACCAATTAACCCATTAAACCAGTATGTCTTTGGATCATGGGAGGAAACAGGAGCACCCAGAGAAAACCCACACGCACACAGGAGGGAACATATAAACTTGCTTACAGAGGACGTTAGAATTGAACTCTGAACTCTGATACTCCGAGCTGTAATAGCATTGCCCTAACTGCTTTGCTACATGATGACCATAGATTTGGAAGGCTGTAACTTAGTCAGTGTTTTGGAGAGGAAAGACAATTGATTTTTCTCTAGATATTAACTTATGTTACAGGAAATGTACCTTGTTGCAGGTGTAAAGATACTAGATTTCATCAGGCCTGTTTAATTACCTGTGGAGAGATCCTAAATTCTTTGATGTCTGAGAACCAGTGAAATCGGACCACATCTGTTGCACTTCGATTGGTCATTGTGAAGGTCACCTGATAAGGCTTGCTGATGTGGCAGTCTCCAAACTGAATGTGGTTCAAATGTGTTGCTAGGATGAATCAAAATAAAATGCTCCTTAATCAGATAATCATATTATTTTTCATTTATGCCGACAAAGAAGGTGACTATTCGACCATTCAAGTCTATGCTCACTCTCACAGCAAACTTATCATTTCCACAACCCAACATACTTTCCTCTAACATATCATGGTGCACCGGGGGCCTAGTCAACAGCCCGTCCTAGCATTCCTACTGACCAGCGCTATTTATTGTTCTTGTTTTAAAATACCTTCACGATTATGGTGGGATGTTCAAGTTCATTTATTCTTACATTTTAGCTTGGATTATACCATTATTTGCTTGTGTACTTGTGGGCTGCCTGACTATAATCGGGGTGTGTAATATCACCTCCCCTGTTTGTATGAGACCGAGTGGTTCCCTCCGCGGGTCATAGTGCCCCGTCAGTACTTGTGTTTATCATAATAAAGACGTCAGTTAAGATAAACAAGCTTTTGTCGTCTGTCATCGTGAACTGAATGCTTGCCACATGAGTGTCAGGAGTGGGATCAGAAATTGATTGCGAAATTGGAGAGCTACAAAGTCAGATAGGGCACCTTAAGCCGGGGGGAATAAGTCAAGGGACAGAGTAGTATGCCCCCCACACCTCTAAGCTCATCTCCTGAAGACAGGATGCCAACCAAGAGGGAGAACCTGAGAAACGATCGTTGTGCCTTCCCAGGGAAACTCACGCCCCCCCCCAACCCAGGGGGACAAGGCAGAGTGGGCCACCTACCTCCCTCACAGCCTGTGCCAGCGAACCCAAGACACTCCAACGTGGGAGGATGGGCAATGTGGCAGGCACCACCAGGCACTGTCGCCAGGGATCCTTTGGCAGAACGTTGGCCTGACATCATCACCATTGCTGGCCAAGGTGCTGGCAGAGACGGAGAGAGCTAAAGCAACCTTAGACCCCCCCCCAGGCATTCCAGCGTAGCCCAAGACCTCCAGGAGAACTCCTCCATTATTGCCTCCCTGGGTACGTTATTTAGGTGAAGAGCAAAGCTTCTTTATTGGTCAGGACGTGAAGGGATACAGGGAGAAGGCAGGAGATTGGGGCTGAGAGGAAAATTGGATCAGCCATGATGAAATGGTGGAGCAGACTTGATGGGCCAAATGGCCTAATTCTGCTCCTGTATTTTATGGTCTTTTACATGGACTGCATGTGGAGGGCATCAGATGACATGCATTAGTGGACACGTGGTCAACCATCACCATCATCCGTCCGGGTGTTCTCCCCAACACGGACCAACCATCCTCACCTGGTGAACGATGATGGTGGTCCAGCTGGTACGGTTACCTGCAACTGTGCGGCAATGAAAGGGAAAAGGTGGCTGCACATTGCAGTGAGGAAAAACACAGCAGAGCATGAGGTGTGGCTAACCAACATCCGGGACTCCTGCATTATTGGCCTGGACCTGCTGTCCCACTGGGGAGTGTGGGGGTGGGGGCGGGGGAAGGACGCCATGTGGATGTACCCAGGACAACCACCAATGACCACCCCAGCGAAGCTCACCGTGCCACTGTCATCAGAGACCGCATTGGGGCATCGTGATGACTTCGGCAGCAATACCACGGGGTCCTCCAGTGAAATGGTCCAGGCCTTCTCAGGGCTTGGATCAGGACTAGTTTTGGCAGCTGAAAGACCTCCTGGACCAGCACGTCAACTTCTTGGCAGCAAGGGAAGAGGACTGAAGATGCTTGGGGCCTGTCCATCACCACATTAACACTTGGGAAGCCCAGCCCATCTGCTTGCAGCAACTTCGTATTGTGCTCGGCTAATGATTGGCAGTGGAATAAAAAGACAGCAGCAGCCAGCATCATCGAGCCCTCTGACAGCCCATGGACAACCCCAGCGGTGTTGATCAGGGAGAAAGATGGGTCATGGCGGTTCTGCGTGGACTACCACCATCTCAATACCGTGACCCAGAGTTCTCCTTCCTGCTACCTCGAATTGATGATGCCCTAGATTATATTGCTGGTTTGACCGGGTTCAGTTCTCTTGACTTCCACAGTGACTATAGGCAGGTCAAACTGACCCTGGAGAGCCAGCCCAAGACTGCCTTCATCATTGGTCAAGGGCTGTGGCACCTCTGGGTAATGCTGTTTGACTTGTGTAACACCCCAGCCACATTCAAGAGACAGATGGAGAGGGTGCTAGCTCACTGTCCGCAGAATCACTGTGTTAGCTATATGGACGATGTCGTTGTGCATGCCGCCGTTTTTGATGATGCCTTGCAGGACTTGGAAGAGGTCTTCGCTGCCATCCACCAGGTGAACTTGCGCCTTAACCCTTCAAATTGCTGCCTGCTGCACCCTCAGACAATGCTCCTGGGGCATGTGGTGAGTGTGGAAGGAGTAGGGGATAGTAGTCAGGGAATGGCCTACCCCCCCCGTGATGTCTCGGAGCTTCACAGCTTTCTGGGCCTGGCATCGTAGTACCACCGGTTTATAAGTACTTTCACCACCTTCACCAGCTCACCGATAATGGGAGGCCCTTCGCCTGGACTGATACCTGCACTGCCGCCTTCAATCAGCTCTGAGCTGCGGTCAGCCAAGCCCCGGTGTGGGCATACCCTGGAGCAGAATGCCCCCTAATTGTTCATGCAGACACAGCAACAGCGCTGTCACAGGAGGTGATCCAAGCAGAACATATTGTGGAGTATTTCAGCCGCACCTCAACCGCTCTGTACGGTGCTGTTGTGTCATCTGCCGGGAGCTCTTGCCCGTAGTCCAGGCCCTCCACCATTTCCACCCCTACCTCTTCAGCTGACAGGTCCTGCTTCACATGGATCATGTGTAGCTGATCTGGCTGGTGAGCGTTTGCGGTCCCGAGAAGCAGATGGCGTGGTAGTTGGAGGCTGTCCAGGATGATGATCTTGAGATACAGCACCGCACCGGAATGCTGATGTCCTCTCTCGCCGTCCCTGCGAGGCCAGCGAGTGTCGCTACTGTCACCACCTCGACGACTGGAGCCAAGGGCAAGCAGCAGTGTCGACACTTCAGGTGGCCATCTCCCCACCATGTCCCACTGGCAGCTGCTCAGCGAGCGCTGAGTGATCCCATGGTAGCCTGGGTGAGGGGATGGCTGAGTGTGGGATGGCGGCTGGGGTGGGGTGGGGGAGGGTTCTGCCCTGGATCCAGAGACCAAAGCCCTATACTCTCAGTGGGGCACGTTGGAGGTGCACAACAGGTTGCTATTCCAGTGGTGCCACTTTCCCGAAGGCAACAGACATCCCTCACAGCTGGTAGTCCCCCAGGGGCTCCATGCTACAGTGCTGTGTTCAATGCACTGGCTGGTGGGGGCTGGTCATTTCGGGGTTACAAAGACATTGGGCAAGCTGAGCGAACACTTCCATCGGCCTGGGGGAAGGCAGAACATGTAGCTGTTTGTGCACTGCTGCAATACTTGCACATCCCAGAAGGGGCTGGGTCAAAGGTGCCAATGCAGCAGTACCTAGTGGGGGCCCCAGTGGTGGGCGTAGTGGTAGACACCCTGGGCCCCTTGCTCTTGCACTGATGCTGGGAACAACTACTTTGTCATGGCCAAGGATTACTTCATGAAGTGGCCAGACACGTACAGTACGTGGTCCCAGACCAGAACACCACCCCACTGAGACTTCTTCAGCTGTTATAGCACCCCTGAGGAACTTCACAGTGACCAGGGGTACTACTTTGAGGTACAGGGGCTTGGTGAAGTCTGCAGGTGGCTGGGAACAAAAATGCGGACCATGCCCCTTCACCCGCAAAGTGATGAGCTGGTTGATCACTTTAATCACAGGCTGGCTACACAGCATGCCATGCCCTTCAGCTGGCACCAGCCGGACTGGGATCGCCATCTACCCGTTGTTATGGGCATACCGGGCAGCAGCTCAGGAGAGCACCAGGTGTACGCTGCTATGCTTACGCTTGGGCGAGAGCTGTGCACACCAGTGGATCTGGTGCTGGCCTACCGTGCCCCCCACCTTCCAACCCCCCGAGCCTGGGGAGACCAGGTTGGAGTACCTGAAGCCCTTCATGGGGTGCCTGCAGGGTGTTCACGATGCAGCTTAGCAGAAGAAAAACACAGCCAGTGACTGCCAAAAATGGGCTTATGATGCCCGCAGACAGGGATAAGACTTTACTGGGGGCGGCGGGGGGGCTGTAAGCATGGGCCTACTGCCCATCCGGAAGAAGGGACTATCCCCAAGCTGGAAAGCCATTGGAAAGGGCCAGGAGAGGTGCTCAACTGCATCTCCATGTGGTATACTGGGTGTGGTTGCCTGAGTGGCAGAAGGCAGTTGTACTGCACTGGGATCAGCTGGCACCGTGTTGGCCCATGGCCACCACTGACCCAGTGAGGCTGAAGGAAGCAAGTGACACTCTGTGTACCCTGCCTCTTGCCTTGCTAAACAGTGCCTCCACGTCCCAGGCAGCAGTGTCAGCCACCACCGGAATTCTTGGATTTTGTTGTGGAGTCTGGGGTTGCTGGAGATGGCTGACCCTTCAGGAGGGGGAAATATGGTGCTCCGGGGGCATGGACAGCAGTCTGCCCCAGTATTCCTAGTGGCCAGCGCCATTTATTGTTCCTGTTTTACAACGCTTTCGCTGGTTTATGGTGGAATGTTCAAATTCATTTATTGTTACACTGAAGTTTGGGTTATACAATTATTCACTTGTATGTTTTGTTTGTGTGTCACCCTTCCTGTAACTGGGATATGCAATAATCACCCCGCTCATCTGTATGTGACTGAGTGGGTTATCTTCTTGGGTCATAGTGCCCGGTCTGTTTTTGTGAATGCCGCAATAAAGACATCAGTTGAGATAAACGAACTTTTCGTGTCAGTCATCTGGGACCGAATGCTTGCCACAATATTGTCTTTCACAAGCCATAATAATAATAATAATATTAAAGTAAGGATAAACCTCGATCAGAGCTGGAGACCGCTTCCCAGAAACAGAGGGTTTCCAATGATCAAAAATACATAATAAAATAATACAAATTAAAGATAATAAATGCAGGAAATGCCAAGAGAAACCAGAAACAATCTAACACATTACAGGATCCTGTAGCAGTTTAACTCAATCTGATTACCTACACAAGCACAATCAAGTGGCAAACATCATTCACCAAAACCTTGTTTTAAAATATAAACTCATAAAAGACACCAAACCTTATTATAAATGCAAGCTTGATCCAGTTTTAGAGTTAGAGTCCCACAAATTATACTATGACTGATTCATTATTACAGATTGGACAATCCATAATAATCAGATATAATATTACTGGATAAACAAGCAAGAAAAACTTTCTTTATAGATATAGCCATTCCAGGCACACATAACATAAGAAATCAGTAAGTGAGAAACACCAGAAATATGCTGAATTATAAGAGGAAGTTGAAAGGCTATGGGCATGAACAGGGTATAGACATTGTCTCGATAGTAATATCTAAACTGTCACTACACAACATTGTTAAACAATTAGGCCTACACAGCAATATTTATGTAAATCTTCAGAAAGCCACAATACTAAACACCACTAATTCCTAGCAATTGAGAAATGAGTACGTCTGGTACTTGATTCTGTCCCACACTCATGGTTAATATATAGAAACAATACCCAAAACCTGTGAAATCCCTACAACATCTGATGAAGCATTGGTGTACTATAATCACCCTACCATTAACAACCACAAGAGAACTGCCACATTTGTCAGATTAAACACAGGCGTATTCCAGGGTGACTCTGTAAGCCTAGTATGTTTTTTTCTAGCTTTAAACTCCCTTTCTAATTTACAATCGGATGAAAATATTGTATCAAATCAGAAACAGCAAATGAATTATACTTGGCACACCTATACTGTACCTGTGCCAGCTTTTCACTCCAGCCACTTACCTCCCCCTTCTCACCTGGTTTCACTTATCACTTGCCAGCTTGTACTCCTTCCCCCACCACACCCACCCCCACACCCACCTTCTCATTCTGGCTTCTTTCCCCTTTCCTTTCCAGTCCTGATATCAATTACAGTAAATAGTGTAGACGAAGAGATCTCATCGATTTAGGTGCCAGTCAGCTGTTCACAGAGTTTAGTACAGTCCAAGGGTCCAGAACTAGACCTGCGATCTTCCATATTGAAATAAAGTTTTCAGTAAAACCATTCTGACTTAACTCTCTAGTATTGTGTAATTTAGTTTTGAAGCTCAGAACCAGTTTTCTTTCTGCAAGGATGTCACTTGGAGATATCCAAAGAACATAATGTTATCAGTATACCTAGGCATGACTCACTTGTCAAAGAGTTGACTTTTCAACTCTGGCAATGATCACACACTGGATATGCAAACAAGAGAAAATCTTCAGATGCTGGAAATCCAAGTGGCATGCACAAATGCTGGAGGAACTCATCAGGCCAGGCAGGTCCTACTGAAGGGTCTCAGCCCAAAACATTGACTGTGCTTTTTTTCCATAGATGCTGCCAGGCCTGCTGAGTTCCTCCAGCATTCTGTGTTGGAAATGCAAGAAGCTTGCTCTTTGTTCGAGTATGTGTTGTAGAGCCAGCGCACTGACTCTGAAGCACTGCAAATGTACAGCATCACTAAACAAATCAACAGCAATTACACTTAGTTGGAGCTCAATAGAAGATTACAATGAGGAAATCACTGTGAAATTACAGACAACTTAAAGCATTCTGATGATCGGCACCTGGAGTTTTCACACTGCTGCAGGAGAATGATAACCAGCACTCACCTTCAATATCCTTGCCTTCCAGAAAACTAGTGATGTTTCCTTCCTCACCACTTTGCGAAAGTCCATGGATGTTGTCCAGAGTGACATCATCTTGGTAACCCTCACCAACCAGATGTATAATGATGTCCTCATATTGGTTATTGAATACAGTGAGGTAGAGTGCTCCTTCTAAACGTCGAGCTAAGGTTGGTTTGAATGCAACGTCAAACATTGCTTCTTCTCCACTGTTCAGGCTGATAGTGAGCATGCAACTTTCCCTCACTGTGAACAGAAATATCAAAAGTCCATTTATTCTTACAAGGCATAAGAAATTAGTCAATCTGGCCCATCGAGACTGCTCTGACATTGCATCGCGGCTGATTTATTTTCCCTTTCAACCCCTTTCTTCTGCCCTCTCTCCATAACATTTGATGACCTAACTAATCAAGAACCTATCCACCTCCATTTTAAATATACTCAATGACTTGGCCTCTACAGCTGTCCATGGCAATGAATTCCACAGATTCACCACCATCTAGCTAAAGAAATTCCTTTTCATCTCTGTTCCAAATGGATGTCTCTCTAATCTGAGGCTGTGCCCTCTGGTCGTACACTCATCCACTATAGAAAGCATCCTCCCTACATCCACTCTGTCTAGGCCTTTCAATATTTGATAGGTTTCAATATGATCCCTCCTCATTCTTCTGAATTCCAATGAGTACAGGCCCAGAGCCATCAAAGTTTCTTCATGTGTTAACCCTTTCATTCACAAAATTATTTTCATGAACCTCCTCTGGAAATTCTTCAATGCTAGCACATCCTTTCTTAGGTAAGGGGCCCGAAGCTGTTCAGAATGCTCAAATGCAGTCTGACCAAGACCATATAAAGCCTCAACATCACCTGCTTGCTTTTATATTCTAGTCCTCTCAAAATGAATGCCAACATTGCATTTATCTTCTTACCACTGTCTCAATTCTGCAAGTTGACCATCAGATAGATAGATAGTTCATTGATCCCAGAGGAAAATACAGTGTCACTGTAGCATTATAGGTGCATAGGTATACAAACATTAGAAGAGAAGTGAGAAAGAATAAAAAATAAGTTACCTCAAACAGCCTAACAGAAGGGAGTCACCACTTCACCTGGCTATAGAATCACTCTTTATGGAGCCTAACAGCTGAGAGTAAGAATGACCTCATATAGCGTTCTTTGGAGCAGTGCAGTTGTCTTAGTCTATTACTAAAAATGCTCCTCTGTTCAGCCAAGGTGGCATTCAGAGGATGAGAAACATTGTCCAGAATTCCCAGGGTTTTTCCGTAGGGTCCTTTGTTCTACTGCAACCTCTGGCATGTCCAATTTGACTCCTATAATAAGCCGACCTTTCTAATCAGTTTATTGAGCTTGTTGGCATCACCCATGTTGATGCTATTGTCCAAGCACATCACCACATAGAGGATTGTACTGGCAACAACAGACTGGGAGAACATGTGAAGGAGAGGTCTGCATACACAAAAGGACCTCATTTATCTTAGGAAGTAGAAGCAATTCTGGCCCTCTGGTGCTCCACTCAATTCTGTCATCTAGGTTCATGTCCAGGTACTTGTAGGTCTCCACCACATCCATGTCCTCACATCAATAGTAACAGGGAGCAGTGCAGGCTTGGTTTTCCTAAAGTCCATCACCATCTCCTTTGTCTGACTGATACCGAGCTGCAGATGATTCAGTCTGCACCATTTGATAAAGTCCTCCACCAGGGCCCTGTATTCATCCTCTCCTCCTCCCTTTATACACCCAACTATTGCTGAGTCATCAGAGAATTTCTGCAGATGACATGACTGAGTGTTGGATCTAAGGTCCAAAGCATACAGGGTAAACAGGAAGACAGACAACACAGTCCCCTGTGGGGCCCCAGGGCTGCTTATAGCCATGTCTGACACACAGCTTTGAAGCTGCACAGACTGTGGCCTGCCAGTCAGGTAGTCCATTATCCAGGATACAGTGGAAGTGCTAACCTGCATTGAACAGAGCTTTCCCCTCAACAAAGCGGACTGTATGGTATTAAAGGTAGTTGAGAAATCAAGAAACATGATCTTCACAATGCTGCCCTGCTGATCCAAATCAGGAAATCATGCACAATGACTCTTTGTATTGTATCTCTGACTTTTGAATTTTTCTCACTGTTTAGAAAATCGTCTACGCTTTTATTCCTTCTAACAAAGTATATGACCATACATATCCCAACAATATATTATTCCATCTACCACTTATTTGGCTGTTCTCCCAGTCTGTCCAGGTCCTTCTTCAGACTCCTTGCTTCCTTAACACTACCTGCTCCTCTACCTATTTTGGTATTTTCTGCAAACCTGGCCACAAGGTCATCAATTCTGTCATCCAAATCATTGACATATAGTGTGAAAAGAAGCTGTCCCAACACCAACCCCTGCGAAACACTAGTCACCAGCAGCCAACTAGAATATGCTCCCTTAATTCCAAGAGCATTCTGCCTCCTGCCTGTCAGCCAATTTTCCAATCGTACCAGTATCTTTCCTATAATACCTTGGGCTCTTATCTTGTTATGCAGAATCATTTGTGGCACTTTGTCAAAGACCTTCTGAAAATTCAAGTAAGCAACATCCACTGACTCTCCTTTGTCTATTCTGTCTGTTATTTCTTCAAAGAATCCCAACGGATTTGTCAGGTAAGATTCCCCTCAAGGAAACCATGCAAACTACGGCCTACTTTATCACGTGGCCCCAAATACCCCAAAACCTCACTCTTAATAATGGACTCCAACAACTTCCCAACCACTGAGGTCAGGCTAACTGGCTGATAATTTCCTTTCTTCTGCCTCCTTCCTTTCTTAAGAGTAGAGTGATATTTGCAATTTTCAAGTCCTCTAGAACCATTCCAGAATCTAGCGATTCTTAAAATATTATTACTAATGTCTGCACAATCTCTTCAGCTACTTCTTTCAGAACACTGGAGTGCAATCCACCTGGTCAAGGTGACTTATCTACCTTCAGACCTTTCAGCTTCCTGAGCACCTTCTCCTCAGTAACAGCAACTAAACTCTCTTTTTCCCTCTGACACTCTTGAATTTCTGACATACTGCTAGTGTCTTCCACAATTAAGATTGACTCAAAATGCTTACTAAGTTTTTCAGTCTTTTCTCTCCCCCATTGCTACCTCTCCAGCGGTCCAAAATTCACTCTCTACTCTCTTTTACTCTTAATATATTGGAAAAAAACTTTTGGTAACCTCTTTGATATTATTGGCTAGCTTACCTTCATATTTCATTCTTTCTCTCCTCTTTTTAGTTGCCTTTTGCTGAGTTTAAAAGCTTCCTAATCCTCTAATTTGCCACTAATTTTTGCTATATTATATGCACTTTCTTTTACTTTTATATTGTCTTTGACTTCCCTTGTCAGCCTCAGCTTCCTCACCCTCCCATTAGATTACTTCATCATCTTTGGAATGTATCTATCCTACGTATTCTGAATTGTTCTGAGAAACGTCAGCCATTACTTTTCTGCCTTCATCTCTGCTAGTGTCTTCTCCAGCCAGCTCCTCTCACATGCCTCTCTAATTCCTTTTGCTCCACTGGGACAGGAATACATCTGACTTTATCTTCTGCCTCTCAAACTGCAGGATGAATGCTATCATATTCTGATTACTACCTCCCAAAGGTTCCGTTGCCTTAAGCTCCCTAATCAAATCTCAGTCATTACACAATAGCCAATCCAGAATTGCCTTTTTCCTAATGATTCAACTGAAAGTGGCTTTGAAAAGCCATCTCATATACATTCTTCAAATTCCCTTTCTTGGGATCCAGTACCAACCTGATTTTCTCAATTAGCTGCATATTGAACTCCCCCATGATTATCATAACATTATCCTTTTCAACATACTGTTTCTTTTACCTGTTGAAATTTATATCCCACATCCTGGCTACTCTTTTGGGGCCTCTATGACCAGCAAAAACACCTCCCTTGACGTGTATAATGCATGTATAATCAGGTATAACATGCGTTAGATAAAATGACTTAGGGGTATAATGTACTGAAATGATTCTATTTGGTGTGGAACAGCCACTGCACAGTATGAGAAAAAAATGCAGAAAGTTTCAAACTCAACCAGCTTCATTTTGGGCATTAACCTCCCCAGCATCAAAGCCATCTTCAAAACCTGATGCCTCATCTATCATTAAGGATTCCCATCCTTCATGACATGCCCTCATTGCTATGATCAAGAGGAGGTGCAGGATTCAAAAAGGTGACTCACAAACAACTTCTCAATGGCAAAGAAGGATGGACAATGGATGCTGAAAAATGATGAATAAAAATGAAGATAATCCTGTCTAGGGTTTATTGCTGCTGATATGCAAACCAATGGAAGAAATAATGTTCACATTAGTTTACCTCTGGAAATTGGAGGGGAAAAAAAATGAAGACAGTACAATTCCATCAAAGCTGTAACAATTGCAACAGCAATGAAATCAAGACAAATGTTGGAGGTATTGCCTGTGGATTAATCCAGCAGTTTTAAAGAGCTTTTAAATTCAGTCAGCAGAATGGATGATGGAAGATCGAGAAAATAGGTAATAAAAATACCTTTATTGACTTCATGTTCAGAGAGTCTGCTTTCATTATCAGCATCATTAGTTGGGGACAGTTCCCTGGTATTCAGTCTAATTTTCTGCTCTGTACCTCTTTTTCTGCAGTGGTTAGAAATTCTGGTAGAGTTGTTTACAGAGACAATGCAGGAGGGAAATGAACTTACCTGCTGGGAAACTGGATTCCGGGTTTTTTAAAAAAACTTTATGTATTCATGTCACTGTCAGTTGATTTATTAACCATCCTAAGTTTGGTAATATATTTATATATACTGAGAAACAATGAAAAATATGTTTTTCATGTCATTCACACAATTCAATTCACTGCATCACTACACTTATGAAGCACAAGGGAAAAACAATAAGAGAATGCAGAGTAAAGTGTTGCAGTTACCGAGAAAGTGCAGTACAGGTAGATGAAAAGGTACAAGGTAAATTGTTAGTCCATCTTATCCTACAGCAACATAGAAGTTATCCTTGATCCAGGCGGGACGTGCTTTCAGGCTCTTGTATCGTCAACCTTTTAGGAGGGGGTTGAACAGAAAATGTGCAGGGTGGATGGGGTCTTTGGTGGATGAACAGTTTGTTAGGCTATTTGAGCGGATTCTGAACATCAGTCAACGTGGCGGTCTCAAGTCACAGGTTGGTTTGACAAATTAAGGGTGGCACATTTGCTTTTCTGAATAACTTGGAGTTTTTGCCAGCTAATAGTTGTCTCCAATACTGCTACTTGTTTTCATTCTAGCTTTATTAATTGCACAAATTTAGATATCCCCACTTCCATGTAGGAATCAAACAAATTCAATCCTCAAGCTTCAGCAGACCAGTGTCTGAGTCACCACACTACCATTGAATTTACTGCAGACAGTGACCCATAAAACTATTTAGAGTTCCTGAAATAAGGTTCTTTGCAATATGTTTCTGATGTTAAAAACTAGTACTAGACCAAAAAAGACCATCATGCATCCCAGTACAGAGAGAAAACATTCTAAACAAACAACATTCACTTTGAAAATACAAAGAAGCCAGACCTAACCAGAAAATAGTAATCTCAGCCAGAATGCTAATGACTCCAACTCAAGTCTGTCCTAAACTCAACCAGAGTCCAAATCCAACCCCAACAGTTACTATCTATTTAGATATTATGTCCATCCTGTAAGAGCTGGAGTCCTTCGACAGCCCAACTTGACTGAAATCCAAAACCAATCCATTCAAATGGAACACAAAGTATCCACTGAAAATAAACACAGAACTGAATGGAACATCTGCCTGGCCTCACTAGAATGAAATTCGATTTAACTAGAATGTCTACTTGAGCAAACCACAATACAATCAGAAAACAATAGCATTATTCAAAATACAATCACAGCTCAAATAAATTGTTATGTGTGTCCAACGGTTTGCTTCCCTTTCTTGGCTTCTTTACTCTAGTTCAGTGGATAGGTTAGAATCAAGAGCCCACTTTGATTATACCTTCTCCAATCTAAGGACGCCATTCCATTTTCCCAGTCTATTTTCCTCCATCCCACCTTTTCTGATGAATCCATCTTTCACAACAGTGCTTCTATGATGCCTTCTTTCCCCTCAGTCATGGGTTCCCTTCCATCATCGTTGACAAGCCTATTCATTTCACTTTCTGCCCTCTGCTCTCACCCAGAAGACCCTTTTCCATTTGTTTTCAATGCCATCCAACCCATCCTCTCCAATTAGGTTCTAAATTCTCCAATGTTATTCCATCATCAAAGTGTTTCCTTCCCCCTCCTCACCATCCTTTCAGCTTTCTATTGAGATAATTCCTTCATCAACACCACTCTTTCATCTACAGCACCTTAAACAGACTTCTTTTCATGGCATCTTCCCAAGCAATCACAGAAGATGTATTAATTTCCCTCCTCCACTCTTCCTCCCTCTGTCCTAGAGGTACTCTCAGATAAACTCAGGTGTATTTGCACCTCTACCAATTTTGTGTGCGTTATTCCAAACTCTCCTCTACACTGGGGAAATCAAGCATAGATTGTGCCTGCGCAGTGCACAGTGATGACCCTGAACTCTAAAGCACCTGTCAGTTTAAGTTGACCATTTCATTCCCATTCTGACCTTCTGTCTTCATCCTCATTCACTGCTTCAGTGAAGCTCAATGGAAATCTCAATTCATACTTAGCACAATACATCTGTCAGGACTGAACAATGAAATCATCAAGTACAGCTAATGAGTGAACCAGTTCTGCTTCTCAGATTGCAAGTATTAACTTTTTCCTCCATTCTTCTGAATTTCAGATATATTAATTGCCTCCTCTGTACATAAACTTATGTAGCTTGTCTAGTTATCAGCCAGCTCCAACCTCACTTCCCTCTCTGTCTGTTTCCCATCTGAAATACGCTTCCTTTCGTTCTCCCACCTCTGCAACTCAAGGCATGTTTGAGTTCAAATTTTTCTTAACTGTAATGAAAGAACCTGAAATATTAATTTGCATTCTCTCCCCACAGATGCAACCTAACTTGCTGAAGAGTTTCTAGAATTTCTTGTTTATATTTCAGATTTCCAGCATCTGCAGTTTTAGTGATCATTTTTATGGTTTGATTTTATTGTTAGTTCCATGCTTGTTACCTCTGCTTGGGTCCTCTTCTTTGGTGTGACTTTCCTTAGGATAGAGACATTTGGTACCAATGCATTGTTTCAGAGAAAACACTCCATTGTCATCGGAAAGGTTGATCGATACCTATCATAAAAAGCACCCAACTTGAGCCTGATTGACAAACCAAAGGATAAATGTTGTCCCACTACCAAACACATCCTGACAATCTGACCTAGTGTAGGATCTCAACCCAAAATATCAACAATACCTCCCCTGCACAGATGAAATATTGTCTGAATATTTTTAAAGAGGGGTGGACAGGTTTTTGGTACAGGATGTGAAAGGTTGCCATGGATAGGCCGGAATGTAGAGCTGAATGTACCACGTGATCAGCCACTTTTAAATGGTAGAGAAAGCTTGAGGGACTGACTGGCATACTCCTGCTGCTAACCCCTACCATCATAAACCACCTCACCCACACTGTGACACTATGCCTGAAAGGCAAAACTCTTAAAATGTCTGTATTCTCTTTATGCAAGGAAGCTTAGCAGTTTTTCGCATCAAGTGAACTGAAACACAAGGTGGTGTGGATTATTCTGGAACATATTATGCTTAGGGTCAGAGTTATAGAAAGGTACAACATAGAACCAGACCCTTTGGCCTATCTAGTCAATATCAAACTATTTGAACTGTCTATTCCTATCAATAGGACCACTCACAGAATCTTTCCTCCAAGACAATCACTTGAAAAAAGTGGTCGCTGAGTCACTGGCAGAGTATGGCACACACACACAGAGAAAAAAAAAATCCCATCAATCTGCACTTGGACTATAGCCTCCATATCCCTGCCATTCATAAACCTATTCAAACTTCTCTTAAATGTTGAAATCGAGCTTGCATGCACCACTTGTGCTGGCAGCTTGTTCCACACTCTCACAACCCTCTGAGTGAAGAAGTTTTTCTTCATGTTCCCCTTAAACTTTCACCTTTCACCCTTAACCCATGACCTCTAATTGTAGTCCCACCCAACCTCAGTGTGAAAAGCCAGTTTGCATTTACTGTGTCGATACCCATCATAATCTCCTATACCTCTATCAAATTTCCCCTCTATTTTCTATGTTCCAAGGAATAAAGCCCTAATCTATTCAATCTTTCCTTATAACTCATGTCCTCCATACCTGGCAAAATCATTGTAAATTTTCTCTGTACTATTTCAATCTTATTTACATATTTCATGTAGATAGGTAATCAAAACCTGCGCACAATACTCCAAATTAGGCCTCATCAACGTCTTATACAACATTGTCATAACATCCCATCTCCTGTACTCAGTACTTTGATTTATGAAGGTCAACATGCCAAAAGCTTTCTTTACAACCCTATAAACCTATGCCATCACTTTCAATGAATTATGGACCTGTATTCCCAGATTTCTTTGTTCTACTGCATTCCTCGGTGCCCTGCTCTTCACTGTGTAAGACCTACACTGATTGGTTCTACCGAAGTGCAACACCTTACACTTGTCTTCATTAAATTCCATCTGCTGTTTATTCAGCCCATTTCTACATCTAATCCAGACCCCGTTGCAAGCTCTGATAGCTTTCCTTGCTGTCCACTACACCCCCAAGCCTGATGTCATCTGCGTACTTGCTGATCCAGTTAATCACATTATCATCCAGATTATTGATTTGATGACAAACAACAATGAACCCAGCAACAATCCTTGTATTGGAACGCCTTACAGTACTAATGGAATTCCACCTGGTAGTCACTAAACTCAGCAAAACATGATTGGAATCGTTAACCAGGTCCGTTCCTCCTCAAACTTTCACTTGATAAGCTGAGATAGTCTTCCTGTGCTTTCAATTATTACTTAACACTCAATTTCACATCATACTCAGATTAACATTTTTATACTGCCAGTCAACCCTAAGGTACCTACAGATCAATTCTTTAATGCTGGTGTGCATCTTTTGGTGCTGGTATCAAATCTGAGGCTATTAACATCACTGCGCAAATTTGTTCACTAACTTTACGTTCTATTGTAGAAAACAACTAAATACATGACAGATAATAGGCATTCGTTAGTCGCGTGAGACCATGGATTTGCGCCTTGGAAGGTTTCCAGGGTGCAGGCCTGGGCAAGGTTGTATGGAAGACCGGCAGTTGCCCATGCTGCAAGTCTCCCCTCTCCACGCCACCGATGTTGTCCAAGGGAAGGGCACTAGGGTCGATACAGCTTGGCACCGGTGTCGTCACAGAGCAATGTGTGGTTAAGTGCCAATGTGTGGTTAAAGACACAACACACTGCATCAACTGAGCCACGAACTAGCGACCTTCAGATCACTAGACCAACGCCTTAACCACTTGGCCACACGCCAACACACTAAGTATGTGAAGTGCAGTGCAAACAGAATTGGAGTATTTTTGTGGCATTGCATCATTACTGAATGTTCATTTGAGGAGTTCACTACTTTACCTGTGCAGGTAAGGTACCATCATTTTTCAAGACAACAGGCAGCTTCTCTGTCTGACCCAGCAGTAAACGTGAGTATATGAGCAAAGGATTCCCTATCTTATTACGCAGAAGTGGACGAAGGATATTAATTCTTGGCAGGTTGCCTTCTCCAACAATATCAAACAGCAGGGACTTGCCTTTAGGAACACTGCAAAAAAAGATGCACTTAAATATCCTTCAAAAATACCTTTCAATCTTCTTACTTGTCTACATATTTTGGTCCCTGTAATCCTTACATTAAGAAAACAAGTATACTGGATGTTGCTGATACACTTTCTTACATTGATTGAGGCTAAATCTGCAGCTTAAAGAAAACCTTGACCACCCCATGTCCATGTGTGACTCTTCACCCTTCTCTCACTCCCGTCTCTCGTCTCTCGTCTCCTCGTCCCAGCTAGTCTTCGCTTCTGGATTCCCTTCTCCATTATGTGTGCATTAGGTCTTTTTCTGTCTGCATCAACCACTCAACACACTGTCAACACAACCCAAACTCTTCATTTGATCAGATTATTGCATTTTTATGCCTCACATTCTGATTTTATCCAGAAATGGAAATTCTTTATCCATATCCTTCCTTTGAAAGTCCTTACTGAAGTCTGCTGCTGGGTTTCTCTTTTCTAAAGGAATGAATCAGTATAATAGTGCCTCAGTTAAAGGTGTTGCCTTGCAATTTGTTTGTGATCTTGAGTATTATCAGTGCGGTGGTCACAATTTCTCCTCATGACCATTCTTCTCACACCCCAAAACAGGCTGGTAGATTAATTACCTGCTGTAAAGTACTCCTGAATGTCGGTAAGTGACAAATGAATCAAAGGAGAGTTGATGGGAATTTTAGGAAGAAAAAAATGCAGAGAAAGGGAAGAGGCTGATGCCATTCGTCTCCTGGGTGCTGGCCTGGACCAGATAGGTTAAATGGCCTACCCAGTAACCAGTAACTGAGTATAAGTTCCATCTTAATCCTTCACAGTACCTGCATGCTATCAATTCATAAACATTTAAAATCTTTTAGTTTACTTCCTCCATTTAGTCACAGAATCGTACAGCATGAAAACAGACCCTTTGGCCCCACTAATCCATGCCAAATGTGCTGCCCAGAAAGCTCGTTCCATCTGCCCACGTTTGACCCATAGCCCTCTAAACATCTCCTATCCATCTACTTCTCTGGATGGTTACTGCAAATGTGCCCGATTCAACCACTATATCTGGCAGCTCATTCCAAATATGTAGTGTCCTGCTCATGAAGAGGCCTATGATGTCCTGTTTAAATCTCTTAAACCTCTTGTTTTAGTAAGCCCTTTGTGGAGAAAAGGACAATTTGCTTTCACTGTCTATGCCATTTATGATCTTATATACCTCTATCAGCTCACCCCTTAACCTTTAATATTCTGGGGAATAAAATCCTAGTCAATGCAACCTCTCCTTGTAACTCGGGTCCCCAAGTACAGAGACATAAAAAGCTTTACCAAGTTGTGAAGGATTTTTCTGTACAGTATTGTAAATGTTGTCAATATAAATTTAACATTTCTTCCTATTTTTGTATTTCTCTTTAAATTAATCCCAGTCCATTCTAGTGTTTGTGACCAAATCAATGTGCTGCAACTCTAGTGATTTGTGTAGGTCTCTAATACTCCATCTCACTGCTAGGTGATGATGTGATTCCTAGAGACCGGTGGCATACCTAGCAGCTGCTTCCACCATGGCTTCGAATATGCAGTGGTAATTCTGCATTGTCTGAGGGCTGAACCTGATGGTTACAAACTTATGACCATAACTGGGGATATTCATCCGGATTGGCTCCACATCAAATATGTCAACAATGCGGGCTGTGATCTGGAAAACAAAAGCAGGAAAACATCGGACTTCAAGTTAATCAATTGTTAATTTCAGGTATCTTGTTGCAATTATAAACCTTAGTGTCACAAATTAGACAATACTCACTGAGGAAAATAAAAACAGGTTGGGTTCAGAGGCTCACATGGTCTAGGCACAGGCTGTGTACAAATTTACGAGTTAGGCATATTCTCATTAGGAACAAGCCTCTTGATCCTGTGCGCTTGTTGAATAAGATCACAGCTGATCTGATTGTGACCTTACCACTGATTCCCATCTACCTGCAGTAATCTTTCACTCTTTACCTTACCATACAACTAGCGATGTCTGTCTTAAAAATATCCAAGGGCTCACAACCCTCGGACAGAAAAAAAAAGGCCCATCCCTGTCTAAATGAGTGAACCTTTAATTTTAAACAATTCTGAATTCTCCTGCAGGAGGAATCACCCTTTGCACATTCACATTGTCAAGGTCCCTCACAATCTTATATTTTTTTTTAATTCTCCCCTCTCAGCATTCTAAACCCCTGTGGCTACAAACCTTTCCTATCCAACGCTTCTTCGTAAGACAAACCAAGTATTTCAAATGCAAGTCTACTAAACTTATCCAAACCTGGTTCAAACACATCTTTCCTTCAATAAGGAGAGTAACACTGTAACTATATTCCAGACAGGTCTCACCCACATTGTATATTACAAATACAACTTCCCTGCTAAACAGACTGGGTGTCATACTCTCCAGCTGCTCCAGTGAATTCAATTCCTTTCTTATAACCATTCTTGAACAAACCTGCACACTGCTAACCCTACCTCAGCAATGAATATGATAGAATACGATGAAACACCAGACTTTTCTCTGACTGAAACTTTGGTTTGTATTAAGGTCTTGTCTTTGCAGTCAATTTTCCTCATTCCCTTCAGTGTCTTGCATAATTTATGTATATATTATATTCTGTGTGTTGTCTACCTGTGAAGCAAGTTATTGATTATACTGGTACCTCGCCGTACTTGTGCACACGACAAAAAAACTCTTCTACTTTTGTATTTGGCTTCACCACCTCATCTGGCAGCATGATCCATATATTAACCACTGGCTTTAAAGGGTTACAACTCAGCTCTGCATTAAAACAACTTCCTCGCATGTTAAAACCGTGGCTTTTTTATTTTTGATGTCCCTACCGTTGGATACCATAAACTATTACCATTTTTATTCCACTCCGTCAGCACGTTCTGAACTTACTCTCTCTAAACTCACATGGATGGGTAAAACACATCTGCTTTCACCATCCAAACAATCCACGCAATGATCTGTGTACCACATTCTAATTGTTTTCTGTCTGAAGGAGAGTGAAGCTCAGAGCAGGAAAGGTGAACCAGTCTATGAATGAACTTATACAATATTATTTTGTTAAATTATGATCTTTTTTACCTTATTAGAAATTGGCTTGACAGACACCACCACATCAGCAGATACTTTGCCCGCATTGATAATTTTGAAGCGGGCTTCAGCCTGATCACCGACATATACATTATGAAAGAGGAATTTCTTCTCATCCTCCACGTAGATTCCACTGGTCTCCACAATCTGTAAGCATTGGTGGAGATTGATGTTCTGACAAATAAAATGTTCCTCAAAGATGGAACGAATATCATCCACCACGATACCTGGATAAGAAATACAACTGATTAGGCCATGGTGAAGGAGGTATCCCCAGAAAGGCTTTTGCATAGACAAGGGACACAACGTCTCCTCAGGACTGGGGAGCTTAAACCTAATGTGTGTATTGTTCAAGATGAACATCAAGATGAATGTGTTTTTTTTCTTGAGACATTGTAAGTGATGCTTACTTCAATGTACTCGTGTTAATTTTGGATAATAATAATAAAAAGATTTGAAAAGAAAGAATATCTTTCTCTCAGCAGATATTTCTATGGTTGCAAGATCGAACTTTCCTAGGGTTTATCCATCTCACAGAATTTATTCAACTTGTATGAATGACATGGCAGAATGCCCAAGGAAATTCAGCCTTTCTATCTTCAGTAGAACTGCAAATAAAAGTTATATTATGGCCAAACTTCATTTCTATTATGAACATAACCACCAGGTATTTTGCAGAATGTTTGAAAATTCAACAGAAAGTAGAGAGAAGCATTATGTAAAAAGCATTCTGCCTGACAGAGACAGGGAGAAAGGGGAGAAGCTAAAGGATGAAGACAGTGGTGCAAAGACGTATACAAGGGGAACAGGAATGGATGAAGAGACCACACAGCCTAGGCTTCAATTAAATAGTGAAAAGTTACTATTAGTTTGTCAAATAGATGGATCCGCTGTATCATCCTTAGCCTGGGATCTCTGCTCCAAACAGGAAATGGCCTTCTAAGCAAAAATATTTCAGCATAATGATGTTCCTCTGTGAGATATTATTTTATGATTCTGTAAGTCTTGACTGTTAATTGTCCTCATTATTTAATCTTTTAAACCCTTGTTTCAGTCTGCTGAATGATTCTGCATTTCCTCAAAGGCCTTCAACTGAACTTAAGGCACAATCTAACCAGACTTTTATCCAAAGGTGGTGTTCAGAGCTGTTCCAGCTCCTTTGAATTGAAGCCAACGTTCTATCTGCCTTTGTAATTTCAAGACAGTGATCCAGCAGAAAGCAAAATGATAGAAATGGTGCAGTCTAATCTTTCATAATCACTACTACATTCCAGGGCATTCAGCATGTTATACTGAGAAACTGCAGCATTCCTATCCTCGGCAGGGAACTCAAACAGCAGTGTTTTCTTATTCATTTAAAGGCTGAGCCAGTTTTGATTGCCCACTCCAGCTTCATTTGTGAAGGTGATAGTACTCTGGCTTCATGAACCACTGCTATCCATGAGGTGTGCTATACCCACAGTGTTGTTAGGGAGGGAGCTTCAGGATTTTAACTCAGCAATGGTGAAGGAACAGTAATACATTTCTCATCAGATGTTTGTGGCTTGGAGAACTTCCAGGTGTCACAGAGCCTTGCAGCATGGAAGCTGGTCCTTTGGACCAATTGGTGCACACAGATCAAGACTACCATCTAAGTTAGTCCCATTTTCCCACATTTGGCCCACATCCCTCTAAACCTTTTGTATCCAGGTATCTGCCTAAATACCTTTTAAATGTTGTTAATGTACCAGCCTCAACTGCATCATCTGGCAGTTCATTCCATTTCATACTTGAATGCCCTCTGGATGACAAAATTGCTCAAATTCCTATTAAATCTCTACCCTCTCACATTAAACTTGTGCCCTTTAGATTTTGATTTAAAACCCTGGGGAAAAGTCTGTGCCTCATCATTTCCAATATGTCTAGAAAATCACCACTCATTGTCAGATTTTTTCATTTATTTATCACATGTGCATTGAAACATATAGTGAAATGCTTTGTTTGTGTTAAAAGCCAACACTTCCCTTGGATATACTGGGGGCAGCCCACAAACGTCACCAAATATTCCAGTACCAACACTGCATGCTTGCAATTTTCAGCAGAACAATATAGTCATAGTCATACTTTATTGATCCCGAGGGAAATTGGGTTTCGTTACAGTTGCACCAACCAAGAACAATATAAGAACAATATAAACAACAACAACCCTACCAACTTAACAAAATTCCACTCATCCAGTCACACCTACAGACAGATCTCTAGCCTCTGGGCCTCCAACCCCAGTCCTTGGACCCAGACATTGTGCTTCCAACTTGCAGACGTAATAATGATCCAGGCGCTTTGACCATCAACTTCCAGAGTCATCAACTTCAGTCTTCGACCTTTGGGTTTCAACCTCCGGTATTGACACTAGACTTGCCATCAGAGAACTTTGAATTCCTGGCCTCGACCTCCAGACTGGAAGTGAAATAGGATCCCGGTACTCACAACATGGGTGAGGGGGAAATCACTGGCCCTCGAGCCTCTTCCCACACAGACCTCCAACCCTGGGACTCACTGACCTCGGGGTCACCAGCCCTTTGTCCACAGATCCTGCCAACCATGGTCCTTGACTCTGGAGATCACTGTTTTTTGTCCTCAGTGTATGCTGACCCAACATTCTGGGATTACTGGCCTCCAACCGTGGAGCGTTCCTACCTGGAATTTGACCAATGACTTCTGCCCTAACTTTTCATTTACTGCTTCTAACTCCCACTCATCCCTGTCCCTAAACCCTAACCTAAATATCCAAACCAAAACAAAAAAACATCTAAGTCTTGCCACAACTTCAACAGACATCATAATTCAGATCCTGACCTGCAGAAAAAAGTCCCAACTTGCTCAGCCTTTCTCCATAACTCAGTCCCTCTAGTCCTGGCAACATCCTTCTAGATCTTCTCTATACTCTTTCCAGTTTAATGGCAATTTTCCTATAGCAGTGTGGCCAAAAGTGAACACAATATTCCAAAGAAGGCTGCACCAACATATTGTACAATTGCAACTAAATATGCCAACCCCTATCTCAATATCTTGACTGATGAAGACTAGTGTGCCTAAAGCCTTCTCCATCACTCTGATTCTACTTCCAGGGAAGCAGATTCTTGTACTCCTTGGTTTGTTCGTTCTATAATACTCCCCAGGGCCTTGCCATTAACTGTGAAAATCCTACCCTCATTAGTCTTCCCAAAATGCAACACCCCAAATTAAACTCCATTGGCCATTCCTCGGCCCACTTACCCAGTTGATCAAGGTCCTTCTGTAAAACCCGACAACCATCTTCACTGTCACTGACATCCACCGAGAGCAGTGATAGAAAGTTTTTTAGAACCTGTAGAATTTTCTCTATTTCTGCATAACTATGACCCAAAATGTGATCAGATCTTCATATAAGTTGTAAAACTAGATAAAAAGAACTCAATTAAATAAATAACTTAAAAACTATGAAACTTGTTCATTTAATGAGAAAAATGGGCCAATATTACATATATTTGTTGGAAAAAGTATGTGAACCTCTGGGGTAATGCCTTCTCCAAAGGCTATTTGGAGTGAGGTGTTCCAAACGATGAGATGAGATTGGAGGTGTGGGTTGAAGAGGTACCCTACCCTATAAAAAAATGACACACAAAGTCAGTTTACTGACAAAGCCTGCTCTTCACAAGAAAGATCTGTTTATGTGTGCCATGCCTCAATCAAAACAACTTTCAGAGGACTTCAGAAGAATTGTACAGATGCACGAAACTGGAAAAGGCTACAAAAGCATTTCTAAAGACCTGGGTGCTCATCAGTTCACAGGAAGAGACGTTGTCTACAAATGGAGAAAACACAGAACCGTCATTACTCTCCCTGGGAGTGGGCATCCTGCAAAGATCACTAAGAGCACAATGTGCAATGCTGAAGGAGATTAAAAAAAAATCCAAGGGTGACAGCAAAAGACCTGCAGAAATCTCTAGAACTTGTTGGATTCTCTGTACATGTGTCCACTACAAGAAAAACACTGAACAAGAATGGTGCTCATGGAAGAAAACATTAAAAAAAGTCCGAAAAAAAACATTGTTGCTCGTCTCAAGTTTGTAAAAGGCCACCTGGATGTTCTATAGTGCTTCTGGGACAACTTTCTGTGGACAGATGAGACGAAAGTTGAATATTTTGGCGGAAATGCACATTGCTATGCTTGGAGGAAAAAGGGCACTGCACACCAACACTAAAACCTCACCCCAGCAGTGAAGCACGGTGGAAGGAGTATCATGGTTTGACGCTGCTTTGCTGCCTCGGGGCCTGGAGAGCTTGCAATCATTGAAGGAACAATGAATTCAACATTGTATCAAGACGATTTGGAGGAGTATGTCAGGGTAGCAGTCCATCGCCTGAAGCTTAATAGAAGTTGGATAATGCAACAAGACAATGATCCCAAAGACAAGAGTAAATCAACTGAATGTTTTAAAACTAAGAAAATTTGTGTTTTGAACTAGCCGAGCTAAAGTCCTTACCTTAATCCTATAGAAGGAAGGATCTGAAGCAAGCAGTTCATGCAAAGAAGCCCACCAACATTCCAGAGTTGTAGCAGTTTTGTAAGGAGGAATGGCCTAAAATTTTTCAAGTCAATGTGCAAGACTGATCAACAGTTACCAGAAATGTTTGATTGAAGTTACTGCTGTACAAGGGGGTCACACCAGTTACTGAAAGCAAAGGTTCACATACTTTTTCCAAAAATACATACAATATTGGATCATTTTTCTCGATAAATAAACAACTATAATTCTTTTATGTTATTTATTTAATTTGAGTTCTCTTTATCTTAAGTTTTAGGACTTGCGTGAAGATCTGATCACATTTTAAGTCACCCTTGTGCAGAAACAGAAAATTCTACAAGGTTCACAAACTTGCTAGCACCATTTTATTTTACAGTCACCAGCAAACCTGTTAACTATGTCTTGTATGTTCTCATCAAATTTATTGATACAGACAACAAATAGCACTGGGCCCAACACCAGACCCTGAGGAACACCACTAGTCATGGGCTTCCAATCCAAGAAACAAACTTCCACCATCACCCTCAGCTTCTTTCCATCAGGCCAAGTGTGTACCCAATCACCCATCTTTCCCTGGATACCATAAAATCTAACTTCTGTGACGCCAAACCAAGTTTCAGACGATTGATGCTAATGAGAGAGATAAGGGAGACAATGGAGAAACGTTCAAAATGTTAATGAGAGAGGAGAGAGAAATAACAGAAAAGAAACAGAATTCAGAATATTGAAAGATCGGTTGCTTTGAACCTGAACTGTTTGAAATTTGATGGACAGGCGATACCCCAGCAGGGGGATAAGAAGAACAGGATCGCTAAGGCACGACACACACCACGAGATCACAGGATAACGAGACCCTGGAAGAGCGGTGTGCCCCCACAAGTTGGTGAGTGTTTGGAGGTCTGGTTCGCGGGAACCGACCATAGACTCACAGGGTGAAAAGGTACGATCGGTGGGAACCTGGTGTGTGTGTCTGCCCTTGCCTGGGTGCCAGGTTCACAGCAGAAGAACGGTGGTATCCGGAACGGAGGGGTCACAGTCAGTGACCGCAGCAGGATAGAAGACATAAAAGGGTCCGCCTGAGACCACCTGTGAACATCAAAGGTCTGCCTGAATCAAATTTGCGTTCCCCCCCCCACGTCACAACAGCGATTACTGCGAACTGTACTCAGCTGAACTGAACTCTGCGTCACTTAAGACTGATCATTTTACCCCTAGACTGCGATAGAGCTTAGTTGATTCCTATTACCCTAGTTCTATGTACATGTGTGTATTATCATTGCTAACCTGCCACATTTATATCCTTACGATTAGAGTACTGTGTTACTTATTTCTTTAATAAAACTTTATTAGTCCCTAGTAATCCAGACTCCAACAAGCGGTCCATTTCTGCTGGTTTGGCAACCCAGTTATGGGGTACATAACATAAGTGGGGATCTCGTCCGCGATTTTGAACGCCAAATTTGGGACTGGGTAAATTGATTGGGTTAAAATTCCCAAAAGAAAGAAAGGGCAAACAGCAGAAATGGAGATTGAGGAATTTCTAAAGGCGCCAACCTTGGAGGCATTAGAGGATGCCAGGAAATCAGAATTGGCAACTGTTACCAAACGGTTGAATCTTTTTAAGGGGAAGCCGACAATGAGGAGAGTGGAGATGCACGGAGCTATCATTGAGCATTATGTATCTAAAGGTGTGTTTCCCCACGGGGAGCTGGAGGTGGTATCTATGGGCAAACCTGGTGGAGAAGCAGTACAGCTGCAGATGGAAAAATTGAGACTCGAGCATGAGTTCCGGGTAAAACAGTTAGAGCGAGAAGAGAGGGACAGGCAGTTAGAACGAGAAGAGAGAGAGAAACAGGGGGAAAGGGAATTTGAGCTGGAGAAGTTAAGGATGACACTAGCGCAGGGCCCCATGCTGAACCAAGGTGGAGGGTTCAGGGTGACCCAGGAGGTTAGGCTGGTTCTCCCATTTGAGGAGGCCGATGTTGATCGGTACTTTCTACATTTTGAAAAAGTCGCTGCAAGTCAGGACTGGCCGAGGGATAAGTGAGCTGTTTTGCTTCAGAGCGTACTTAAAGGGAAAGCCCAACAAGCTTTCTCGGCATTGTCCGCAGAAGATGCCCAGAGGTATGATGTGGTGAAAGAGGTGATACTCAGGATTTATGAGTTGGTCCCGGAGGCATACCGGCAGAGGTTCCGGAATGTGAGGAAGCAGTGGGGCTGCACGTATTTAGAGTCTGCCTGTGAGATGCAGGTGCATTGTGAGCGTTGGTGCGCCTCGAAAGGGGTCAATGGGGACTATGACAGACTGCTACAGCTAATACTGATTGAACAGTTTAAAAGTTGTGTCCCTGAAGGTATGAGGCCCAATCTAGTTGAGAAAGAGGCAGAAACCTTACCCGCAACTGCTAAGTTAGCGGATGAGTACACGTTAACACACAAAGTGAAGTTTACCCCGAGTAAAAGCTACCAGAAGGGTAGTCGAGAGGGCGGAGAGAGTCCACCGGAAAAGCCAGAAAGGAAGCCAGGGACTGGTGATGAGGATAAGGAAGACAGGAAGCAGTTTGGTAGGAAGTCTCCTGGGTCGTATGCTATAATTGTGGGAAAGCCGGTCACTTTGCCTCCAGGTGCTTTGCCCCAAAGAAGGAGACGGGAAAAGGAAAAACGACGATTCCGACTGGCTGTATTGAGCGGGCAAACAAATCGCTAGGGGAGAAGAGGTCTGATAGAGTTCAGGAAGGGCGCGAGAAGTTTATTTCGGTTGGATTAGTGTCGGTGAAAGGGGGAGTACTAATGAGGAAATGGAGACCAAGCACCGTGCCCGTAGGGGGGTGGTGCACCAGGTGGTAGTGCCGAAAATTTATAGGAACGAGATTTTTAACCTGGCTCACAAGATACCCCTCGGTGGACATTTTGGGGTGAGGAAGATAGTTGATAGAATTATGAAAGAGTTTTACTGGCCGAGCATGAGGGAGGATATTATTGAGTATTGTAGACGTGAGCCGACACAGTTACAGTCTATTGATATGTTAACAGCTTGCCACGATAAGCAAGCAGACCTAGTCGGTGTTATCACGAAAATTAACGAGGCTAGGGTGCCACCTGATAAGGGAAAACCCCATTTTGAAAAGATAAGTATGGTGCCGACCAGATGGGAGAACTCTATTGTTTTGGCCAACTTTGCTGATAAGGTCTCTCCCTTAACCCCCGAACAGAGCGAGCCGCTGAGAAAGCTAATTAACCGGATGCAGACGTATGTCCAGATGTCCCAAGGCGATGCAACGAGCCAGTACATGGTATTGTTGTCACATCAGGTCAGCCTAGTAAAGAACACACCTATAGGATGATTAATTCAGTGACAAAAGGGCTAAAGAATGCAGAAGCGTATACTGACAATTTAGTGGTCTGGAGTGACACGTGGGAGGAGCACATTGTGGCAGTAGAGGATCTCTTTAAATGGCTGCTTGAAGCCAGCCTGACAGTGAACCTCGCAAAAAGTGAATTTGGCCATGCGAAAGTCACTTATCTGGGATTTGTGATAGGACAGGGGCAGCTGGCACCGATGCAGGCTAAGGTGCGGGCTATCTCTAAAGTTCCCACTCCGACAGACAAGAGAGCCCTGAGAAGGTTCTTGGGGATGGTGGGGTACTATCGGAAGTTTTGCAAAAACTTTGCGGATATTACCCTCCCTCTTACTAAGCTTTTGCGAAAGAATGCGAAGTTTGTGTGGGATGACCTTTGTTATATTTGTCCGGCATGGAAACCACTGATAATTTACACTGATCACAACCCATCAGTGCTTTTGGCCACTATGAAGGATAAAAACAAAAGGTTGCTAAGTTGGAGCCTGGTCTTACAGGAATTTGATATTAAAATAAAACATATAAAAGGAACGGACAATGTGATTGCTGACTGTCTGTCAAGGTGTTGAAAACTTTAAGTTCTCTGTATTAGCGGAATAGCTAATGACCCTGTATATTAGTGTATATCTAATAATATATTCACGCCCATAATTTTTACCCCGGTAAAAATCCTTTGAAGGGTTAAGGGTGTGACGCCAAACCAAGTTATCAGATGATTGATGCTAATGAGAGAGATAAGGGAGACAATGGAGAAACGTTCAAAATGTTAATGAGAGAGGAGAGAGAGATAATGGAAAAGAAACACAATTCAGAATATTGACAGACCGGTTGCTTTGAACCTGAACTGTTTGAAATTTGATGGACAGGCGATACCCCAGCAGGGGGATAAAAAGAACAGGTTCGCTAAGGCATGACACACACCACGAGATCACGAGATAATGAGACCCTGGAAGAACGGTGTGCCCCCACAAGTTGGTGAGTGTTTGGAGGTCCGGTTCGCAGGAATCGACCATAGACTCACAGGGTGAAAAGGTACGATCGGTGGGAACCTGGTGTGTGTGTCCGCCTTTGCCTGGGTGCCGGGTTCACTGTGGAAGAATGGTCATATCCGGAACGGAGGGGTCACAGTCGGTGACCACAGCAGGATAGAAGACATAAAAGAGTCCACCCGAAAGCGGATAGAAGACATAAAAAGGTCCGCCCGAAAGCCAACTGCGAAGAACATCAAAGGTCTGCTTGAATCAAATTTGCATTCCCCTCTCTCTCTCTCTCTCTCTCTCTCCAACAGCACAACAGCGATTACTGTGAACTGCACTAAGCTGAACTGAACTCTGTGTCACTTAAGACTGATCATTTTACCCCTAGACTGCGATAGAGCTTGGTTGATTCCTATTACCCTAGTTCTATGTACATGTGTGTATTATCATTGCTAACCTGTCACATTTATATCCTTACGATTAGAGTACTGTGTTACTTATTTCTTTAATAAAACTTTATTAGTTCCTAGTAATCCAGACTCCAACGAGCGGTCCATTTCTGCTGGTTTGGCAACCCAGTTACGGGGTACATAACACTTCCTATAGTGGTTACCTTATTAAATACCTTTTTGTAGTGTAGTGGTGTTCCCTGCTTTTACTGCCCTTGTTCACCTTGCTGATAAAATGGAGGGTTTGGAACTTGCTGGCGTAGTGTGTTGTTGCTGAGCATCCTGTAGATGGAACAAACTGCTGCCACAGAGTGTCCGTGGTGGACTGAGTGATTGTGAATGGAATGCTTTAGCAAAAGAGCTGCTATGTTCTGTACTGTGTTGAGCTGTACAATTCAAGCTTCTTGTTGAAGCTGCACTGATCCAATTAAGTGGAGAATGTTCCTTCACACTCCTGACATAAGCTTTGTAGATGGTGGACTATTACCAGCAGCGTTCATTGGGCTAGGGTAGGAAGCTTGATATTTCATAGACTATGCTGCTTCAGTCCTAGATCTCTGTGCGTGCCAACTTTCTACATTGACCACAGGTTCTGTGCTCTCAGCTACGTAAGATCTAAGCTCTCAACTTTTCTCCTAACACCTCTCAATCTCCTTCATTCTCCAAGACACTGCTTAAAAGATATGAAAATTGTGGACACGTTACAGAAAGCAGCCCCCCCTCCATAGCCTGTCGCCTGTCTCTACACTTCTCGCTGTCTCAGTGAAGTAGTCAGCATAATCAAAGACCCTACCCATCTCAGGCATTCTCTCTTCTCCCCTCTCCAGTCAGGTAGAAGATATGAAATTCTGAAAGTGTGTACCAGCAGGCTCAAGAACAGCTTCTATCCCGCTGTTATCAGACTATTGATCTTCCTCATTGTGACCTTACACCATATTGCCTATCACACTGCCCTTTCTCTGCAGCTGGAACACTTTATTTGTACTGTGATTATTTTTAACCTTTTGAGAATCTGTCATGATATCTCTTTATAGACTTAAATATTTAATTTCATTTGATTCCCCATAAATGTAAGATATTATAGTTTGTTGCTGATCTTCGCCGTGTCTGAACGTACTTGGTGCACAGCATTCGATGACCAACCAGTAAGGAATACCAGAGGGATTGTCTTTTGGATCCCGGTCAGTAACGTCAATACCCAAGATCTCTTCATGCTTCCCAATCTGATCTCCAGAGCACTCCACTGTGATGGCCTGCTGGACTCCAGGAGAAACCACACCATAACCAGGGAAGACAGTGAACATTCCAACAGTCAAACGTGCCTGGAAGGCAAAACAGAAACTGAGAATAAAGCACACAACTGCCTCACAACAATGTTCAAACTGTTCATCTCAAGGATATGTGCATCCTTGTTTTCATACCATTTCTCTAAATTTGAGCCCATGCTGAGTCATAAGCTTAAGGCAGGAGGGTGGTGGCTATATGGAACAAGTTGCCAGAGGATGTGTTGAGTATATGGTATGTTGCCAGATGTGGTGGTAGAAGTGGGTACAATTGTGATGCTTAAAAGAAGTACGTGGACAGGAAAGTTCAGAGGGATATGGGTCAGTCTCAAGCAAGTAGCACTAGCTCAGAAAGGCAACTTGGTTGGCTTAGATGAGTTGGGCTGAAAGACCTGCTTCCATGCTGTGTGACTCTATGACTTAATCCGGTGCAGGAGATTAGGTGAAGGTACAATCACAATGGCCTAGGAGGTCGAGGCATTTCAGTGAAAGAATGGTGATGTGTTGCCATGTGCAGCGAGTGAACAGAAGAGTTCCCATTTAACTGCAAGTGTAAATAACACATTTACAACTGAAGGTGTTGGACCGTGTAGGGACAAGAACATTAGCAATAAGAGCAGGAGTAGGGTGCACCTATTCCAACATTCAATAAAATTATGGCTGATCTGATCTTTATCCTTTTTCCTGCCATATTTCCTTTACAAAAATTCATTCATCTTAGCCCTGACCATACTTAAGGATTTAACATCCCCATCCCTCTGGGGTAAAGAATCCGAAAGATTCACAACCCTTAGGGAGCAGAAACTCCTCCTTGTCGCAGTCCTGAACAAACACCTGAATCTTCCTTTGACATCTGAGTTCAGCAACATTCTCATAGCTACCCCATCAAGCACTTACAGAATGTCAAATTTCATTTCTCATTCTCTTCATCTGAGGTCAGCATATTCTGTCATAAGACAGAGTAAGCAGAATATTGGAGAGGATTCTTAGAGACAGGATTTATGAGCATTTGGAGAAGCATACAGATGGCTTTATGAGGGACAGGTCATGCCTCACGAGTCTGACTGACTTTTTTGAGGAAGTGACAAAACAAATTAAAGAAGGTTGAGTGATGGATGTGGTGGATATGGCGTGAGGTGTTTGCCAGTGTTCCCCATGGTAAACTCACTGAGAAATTCAGAAAGCATAGGAGCCAGGAAAACTTGGCTGAGTACACTTAGAATTAGCTACACCTCAGAAGGCAGAGGGTGGTTGTAAATGGATGTATTCTGCCTGGAAGTCCGCGACTAATGGCATTCCACAGGGGTCTGTTCTAGGACCCCTATGCTTTGTGATGTTGAACAGGCACATGGATAGGAAAAGTTTAGAGGGATATGATCCAAATACAGACAAATGGCTCTCAATTCGGAAGGCACTTTGGTCAGTATGAACAATAGAGCCAAAAGACCTGTTTCTGTGTTGTTCAAAATCTGATTTATTCTACCTAGTTTTCAATGAACACAGGTCCCAATCTTGGTCACCTCATGACTGAATCTCTGTATTGAACAGTACAGGGAATCTATGAGAGCTGCTGTTGAATAAGTACATCCTACGCTGATACAATCTGAAGTAGAAATGCTGTAAGGAGCACCGATACTTGAAAATGTAAAATATTGAAGTCAGATGACTTAAGTGGTCGAATCTGCAGCAGGACAGTGGCAAGATTAATTCCAGGATGGATTTTGCCACGTTAACTTACTGAAAATGATCAGCTGTCCAAATGCTGCCAATTCAGAGCCAAGGAAAACTAAACCAAGAGTCATCCTAGCTCCCTGCTGCACCCCTTGACTGTTGCCTCTCAGAATGATTTCATCGGGTTCAGCTCTGCCACAACCAGATTCTTTCTTTTTTATCTGCTTGCAAGCTTCTCTTCAGAATGAATTCTGCCCGCTGCTCCCATAGACCTATAGTCCCATTCCTGCTGACAGCTGGACCCAGGTCCCTCCTAGCCTTACATTTGTGAGCACTGGCAGGGGTTCACTCACCCAGATCGTCCCTTTCTGCTATCCCATTTTAAGTGCAGTTCACATGTTTTCCATAAAAGGCCAACTCCCAAAACCTGTTCCGTTCACTTTCAGGGTGTCCCTGCCTTGTATGGGTTTCCAGTATTTTCTGTTTCTGTGCCAAAATCAGGGATTAGCCTGCCTGAAGTACAAGTATGGCAAATACTTTCCCCAGCAATTTGAAACTGGATCCTCGGCACCGGGCATTGACTAACCTGAGCCATTTGTTCCTTCTGTTTCTGCACTCCATTGGATCGCACTGAACTTGATCTGTCATTGGCCTTTCCAAACTTTAAGGCACTGATACTGTAACCCAGAAAAGTGAAAAAAGGTTTGCATCACATCATACATCCAAACGTTGTTGTAAATAATTCTCCGTTGAGTTCAGGCCTGTTCTGATAATACCATTTAGTTTTACTTTGTTGCTCTTTACTCTTGGCTCAGCAATTTTATTTCTATTTGTTCCTTTTCCACATAACTTTCCACCACCTTTTCCAGCTGTGCTTGTCAAGCTGTATGACATTATTACTCTCCTAACACCATCCCCTGTTCTCTTCCCAGGCCTCTGAACTCTTGTTATTGGGGAACAGCATAAAACCTGGCATGGACATAGACTGACTCTTGTTTTAATGCTGTATGTTCGATGCAGTTGTTATGATGAGAAAATAAGTAGAACAGGTTTTCTTTCTCTCAGTACCAGGAATGCACTGTAAACAGTTAAAGGCTTGGGCAATGGCTTATGAGATTCAAGCTGGTTGGAATAAGCTAATGCTCCTAATGACATTGAGATGAGCCTGTTTTACACTCTGCTTCAGAGAAGCAGTGGGTGGTTGTTGTGGGACCCAGAGAAGTGTCACATTGATGAAGGTGGCAGAGTTCTTCTTACACTGACCAAGTCCTCTTTGCATAACATCATGCACATTGCTAGGAACTATTGGTCACAAGCTCACTGTAATAGAAAGAGCAGAGTTCACTCCAGAGGCGATAGTTAAACTCAGCTCCTGTTTCATGCAGGGCTCTTGGGCCTTCAGGTGTATTCTGTCAAGCATGAGGAACAATTTGTACATATTGGGCCTGTGGATAGTGAACCTAAGAATCAGGGAAGTAGAGGAATCTATTCTTCCAGCCAGTGCTGGCTAAGGCAAATGACCGGCAATGTGGACAAACCCCCTACACCCACCCTGAGCTTGAACCAACCAGTACAACCCTAATCACCTCTTCAGGATAATGACATAATGATCATTTGCAACCACTTTACACCACAACAGACTCTAGTTTTCTTGCCTTAATTCTGTTCTTTTTGTACAATTCTATATATGCTTTTCTTGCGTTGGTAGAGGAAATAGGTGGTGCATGTGTAATACTGTCATTAAGCCTACAAGGACCAGGTGCATTAGGATCGATTGTGCAGAGAATTACCAACAGCACCTGGGTTTCTCTTCCCCTGGCCTACACTTCCTATCTGCTCCCATCCAGTTCCTATCACCTTCCTGTCACTTAAATTCCCTCCCTAACCCCCATACTGGCTCCATCTGCCCAGCATCCTGCATGTCATCTGGTTCCACCAATCACCACCCAAACTTTGTCCCCCCATTCCCACCCCAACTTGATTCCACCTGCCGTTCATCCCTCACCTCGCATGCATCCACCTATCACCTACCAACCTGTTTCACTCCTCTCTCTCACCTCTTTACACCAGCCATCCCCTCTCTGTACTCTCAGTTCTGATGCAGTCTCAACCAGAAACATCAGCCATCCCACTGACTCCGTGGATGCTGCCTGACCCACTAAGTTTCCTCAGCAGCTTGAATTTTTTTGTTCACAGTAGGTGTGATTTCATCCAGAAATGGTCAGGTAAAACTGATAATTGCATCTGAAAATGTGACAGAAACTGAACCAAGGTCTAGGTCTCTTTGCTAATCTGCTGCCAATTTTGGGACATAGGAATCACTAGCGGATGATTAGAGAATCCCAGCCAGGATCATCATCTGAATATATAGCCACCAAAACTAGTTGTGACACCTTATAATTATGAGAGAGACTCCCACTGGAGTTCAAAAAAGACTACAGAGAAGTTTTTGATGAAACTGGTAGTATGTTCACCCAGTTCCACTCTGAGAATCACTTGTAGAAACATTGCTTACTTCTTCTTTGACTGATGTGATGGCATGACAGGCATTTTGAAGATAAAGTATTTGAAGTCAAATTCACCAGTGTTCTCAAGTATGAAGGTTCGACTTCTGCGGCCACCCACCAGCACTATGCCAAAGTTAACCACTCTCGCAGGTAGTATCTGGTAGGTACTGAAGACAGCATGGCTGGAGATTTTCACTGGAATACTGGCAATGATCTCTCCTCCTTCACCCAGGCTAGGTTCAATCACCTGTGCTCATAAAGGGAAAATGACTCACAAATGGTTCATTTCTCATTCATTTAGTATTATAGGTTACTGTATCTATAAATCCAAATGGACTGCTGTCAGTTACCTAGTTACTGAGACAACTGTCTGATTGGGAAGTGGAGCAAGCACAAAAATTCTCAGAAATACAACAGTTAAAGTTGTATTACAATTAATAGAGTCCATTATTAAGGATGAGGTTTCAGGGTACTTAGAAGCACGTGATAAAATACGCCAAAGTCAGCATGATTTCCTTAAGGAGAAATCTTGCCTGACAAATCTGTTGGATTACTTTGAGGAAAGAACAGGCAAGATAGACAAAGGAGAGTTAAAGGATGTTGTTTACTTGGATTTTCAGGTAGGCCTTTGACAAGGTGCCGCACATTAGGCTGGTATTATAGAAAAGTACTAGAATGGATGAAAGATTAGCTGACTGGCAGGAGGCAAAGTGTGGGAATAAAGGGGACCTTTTCTGATTGGCTGCTGATGACTAGTGGTGTTCTGCAGGGGTCAATGTTGGGACTGCTTTATTTCGTATTATACGTCAATGATTTGGGTGATGGAATCGATGGCTTTGTGGCCGTGTTTGCAGATGATAGGTGGAGCAACAGGTAGTGTTGAGGAAGTAGGGAGACTGCAGAAGGACTTAGATAGATTAAGAGAAAGATTAAAGAAGTGGCAGATGGAATATACTGCAGGGAAGTGCACTTTCTTTCACTTTGGTAGAAGGAATAAAGGCACAGACTATTTTCTAAACAGGAAGAAAATTCAGAAATCAGAGGTCATAGAGTCAGCGGAGAGCGGCACGGAAACAGACCCTTTGCCTGATCTAGCCCATGCCAAAGCCATTTAAACTGCTACTCCCAGCAACCTACATTGGGACCATAGCCCTCCATATCCCTACTATCCAAGTACCTATCCAAACTTCCCTTAAATGTTGAAATCAATCTCGCATGTACCACTTGTGCCAGCAGCTTATTCCACAGTCTCACGATCCTCTGAGTGAAGTTTCCCCTCATGTCCCCTTAAACTTCTCACCTTTCACCCTTAACATACCTTCCCTTAGCCTTCATGATTTACTTAAGTGTTCTCTAGCATTTCTTGTACTCCGTAAGCACCTCATTTGTTCCTACTTGCCTATATCTGTTATGCACCTCTTTCTTTCTCTTCCTGAGAGCCTCAATGTCTCTTGAAAACCAAGGTTTCCTACACTTGTTATCTTTACCTTTTATTCTGACAGGCACATACAAGCTTTGTACTCTCAAAATTTTGCTTTTGAAGGACTCCCACTTTCCAATTACACCTGTGCCAGAGAACAACCTGTCCCAATCCACACTTGCCAGATCATTTCTGATATAAATGGCATTTCGCTAATTTAGAATCTCAACCTGCTGACCAAACCTATCTTTATGCATACAACAGGAATTCTGCAGATGCTGGAAATTCAAGCAACATACATCAAAGTTGCTGGTGAACGCAGCAGGCCAAGCAGCATCTATAGAAAGAGGTGCAGTCGACGTTTCAGGCCGAGACCCTTCGTCAGGAATATGCATATTCACTTTGAAACTAATACCATTGTGGTCGCTGGATACTATGTGTTCCCCTACACAAATTTGTCATCTACCCTGATTCATTCCCTAACAGCAAATCCAGTGTCACACGCTCACTTGCTGAGATTCTGATCTCCGACTTTGACTCTTACCAACATCTGCCTCCACAACCTCTCCACAACTGTTCTGGTACTCTGGTTCCCATCCCCCTGTAATTCTAATTTAAACCCCACCATGCAGCATTAACAAACCTTCCCACTAAGATACTAGTCTTCTTGCAGTTCAGGTGAAAACCGTCCCCTCTGTATAGGTTCCACCTTCCCTGGAAGAGAGCCCAATGATCCAAAAATTTTATGCCCTCCTTCCTACACCAACTCCTTAGCCATGTATTAAACTGTATAATCTTCCCACTTCTGGCCTCATTAGCATGTGGCATGGGTAGCAATCCTTAGATCATAACGCTGGAGGTCCTGCCCTTCAACTTAGCACCTAACTCCCTGAACTCCCTATACAGAAACTCCTCACTCATTCTATCCATGTCATTGGTATCCACATGGACCACAATCTCTGGATGTTCACCCTCCCAGTTAAGGATGCTGAGGACTCGATTTAAGATGTCCCGGAGCCTGGTACTTGGGAGGCATTGTACCCAAGGGAATCTTATTCTCGCCCTATTCGTTCCCGTAACTAACAAATTCCCTATCGAAACACCTCGCCCACAGAGCCCGCTATCTGTCCTCCTAACAAATTTCCTTTCAAAACACCTCACCTCACAGAACCCCCTAACTGTTCCCCTAACTACCAAATTCCCTATCAAAACACCTCGCCCACAGAACCCCCTATCCGTCCCCCAACAAATTCCCTATCAAAACATCTCACCCCACAGAACCCCCTATCTGTTCCCCTAACTACCAAATTCCCTATCAAAACACCTCACCCCACAGAACCCCCCATCTGTCCCCCTAGCAAAACATCTCACCCCACAGAACCCCCTATCCATCCCCCTAAGAAATTCCCTATCAAAACACCTCGCCCACAGAACCCCCTATCCGTCCCCCAACAAATTCCCTATCAAAACATCTCACCCCACAGAACCCCCTATCTGTTCCCCTAACTACCAAATTCCCTATCAAAACACCTCACCCCACAGAACCCCCCATCTGTCCCCCTAGCAAAACATCTCACCCCACAGAACCCCCTATCCATCCCCCTAAGAAATTCCCTATCAAAACACCTCGCCCACAGAACCCCCTATCCATTCCCCTAACAAATTCCCTATCAAAACACCTCGCCCACAGAACCCCCTATCCGTCCCCCTAACAAATTCCCTATCAAAACACCTCGCCCCACAGAACCCCCTATCTGTTCCCCTAACTACCAAATTCCCTATCAAAACACCTCACCCCACAGAACCCCCTATCCGTCCCCCTAACAAATTCCCTATCAAAACACCTTGCCCCACAGAACCCCCTATCTGTTCCCCAACTAACAAATTCCCTATCAAAACACCTCACCCACAGAACCCCCTATCCGTCCCCCTAACAAATTCCCTATCAAAACACCTCGCCCACAGAACCCCCTATCCATTCCCCTAACAAATTCCCTATCAAAACACCTCACCCCACAGAACCCCCTATCTGTTCCCCAACTAACAAATTTCCTATCAAAACACCTCACCCCACAGAACCCCCTATCTGTTCCCCACCTAACAAATTCCCTATCAAAACACCTCACCCCACAGAACCCCCTATCCGTCCCCCTAACTAACAAATTCCCTATCAAAACACCTCACCCCACAGAACCTCCTATCTGTTCCCCAACTAACAAATTCCTTATCAAAACACCTCACCCTACTGAACCCCCATCTGTTCCCCAACTAACAAAGTCCAGATCAAAACACCTCGCCCCCTTCCCTTCTGAGTCACAGAGACAGACTCAGTGCCAGAGACCCATCCCCTGTGACTTTCCCCCCAACAGTACACAAAGCATAGGGTGCACAGGGACTCATGTAGGTTTCCATAAAGTTAACTTTCAGGTTTAGTTGGCTATAAGGAAGACAAATGGAATGTTAGCATTCATTTTGAGAGGAATACAATATAAAAGCAAGAATGAAGCTTTATCAGGCATTGGTCAGACCACACCGGAGTATTGTGAGCAGTCTTAGATCGTTATCTGTGAAAAGATATGCTTGCATCAGAGGGAGTCCAGAAGTCCATGAGAATGATTTTGGGAATGTAAGGGTTAATGTATGAGGAGAGTTTGAGGGCTCTGGAAATTTGAAGAATGCAGGGCGATTCCTAGCTAAGGTGGACGTGAGAAAATGTTTCCTATATTGGGGATGTCTACGACCAGAGGGTACAGCCTCAGAATAGAGGAATGGCCCTTTAGGACAGAGGTGAGGAGGTATTTCTTCAACCACAGGGTGGTGAATCTGGAATTCTTTGCCACAGGGGGCTGTAGAGGCTGAATCATTGGGCATATTTATAGAGGAGTTTATATGATCTTGATAAGTAAAAGTGTCAAAGGTTATGGGGAGAAAGGGGTTGAGAGGATGAATAAATCAGCCATGATTGGAGCAGACTCAATGGGCTAAATGGCCTAATTCTGCTCCTTATCTTGTGGTCTTAAACAAATGGGAATTACCAGGAAAAAAGCACAAATTTCTAAAGCACTTTGATCTTACCTGGCAGCGGAGAACAGGCTCATCCTTGATCTCGGTGCTGATGTTGCTGTGGAAGCTGATGTAGATATGGCTGGCACGATCATTGGGAGACAGAGAGCCTTTTATTGGTTGAATACTGAACAGAGAATTCAGATCCGGCATGTCACATTTTGTCGGTTGTAGATGAAATCTGCAAAAGAAAAAGCATAACTTTTATGGCATGAAAAAGTAAAGGAAAAAACTGATGTGAGTGCAGTAGGATCCTTAGAGTCCACAGTAATGCTACCAGTGGAGACAGCAGCTCAACAATCCTTTCAGCTGTTTGGAGGCACTATTCCTCTGCGATAACTGGTTCACTATCCATCTGCATCAATAATCATTGTTTTCCACACACCTTCCCATGCTATCACAGGAGATGACACATCCCACCTTTTTTCCTTCTTACTAAATCGCACTCTCCGATGCACTCATTTGCTAGCACATTTTTTCGGTTAATGCCAAATAGTCACTTTACAGAATATCTCCACTCAGAGTGCAAGGGAGTGACTCAAAGTTTCCAGCTGCTTGTCCCTTTCTCTGTGCCACTCCCCGGTCTGAAACTGTCCCAATGAAGATCAACATTAACACAATGAACAGCACCTCATCCTCCAACATGGCAAATTACACATCCTTCAAAGTCAATTTCAGATCCAACAATTTTAGTTAATTAGACAATAAGACACAGGAGCTGAATTAAGCCATTCATTCATGGCTAATTTATTTTCCTTTGCAGGCCCATTCTCCTGCCTGTAACCTTTACTAATTAAGAACTATCAACCTCTGCTTTCAAGTATACCTAATGAACTGGCCTCCACAGTCATCTCTGGCAATGAATTGCACAGATTCACCACATTCTGGTTAAAAAAAAAAATCCTCATCTCTGTTCTCAAGGGATAGAAACATAGAATTAGGTGCAGGAGTAGGCCATTCGGCCCTTTGAGCCTGCACTGCCATTCGGTATGATCATCCAACTCAGAACCCTGTACTAGCCTTCCCTCCATACCCCCTGATCCCTTTAGCCACAAGGGTCATATCTAACTCCCTCTTAAATGAACTGGCCTCAACTGTTTCCTGTGGCAGAGAATTCCACAGATTCATCACTCTCTGTGTGAAGAAGTTTTTCCTAATCTCGGTCCTAAAAGGCTTCCCCTTTATCCTCAAACTGTGACCCCTCGTTCTGGACTTCCCCAACATCGGGAACAATCTTCCTGCATCTAGCCTGTCCAATCCCTTTAGGATTTTATACGTTTCGATAAGATCCCCCCTCAATCTTCTAAATTCCAACGAGTATAAGCCTAGTTGATCCAGTCTTTCATCATATGAAATTCCTGCCATCCCAGGAATCAATCTGGTGAATCTTCTTCTATTCTGATGCTAGATTCTCACACTATAGGACACATTCTCTCCATGCCCACTCTATCTAGGGTTTTCAATATTTGATGTTTTCAATAAGGTTTGCCGCTCATTCTTCTAATCTCCATTGAGTACAAACCCAGAGCTCCTCATACATTAACCCCTTCATTCCTGCGTTTATTCTCATAAACGTGCTACGGATCCTCTCCAATGCCAGCACATCTTTTCTTAGATAGGGAAGCCAAAACTGCTCACAATCCCCCAAAGCAAGCTGACCAATGCCTTATAAAGCCTCAGAATTACATCCTTGTGTTTATATTGTTCTGGAAATGAATGCTAATATTGCATTTGCCTCTACTGACTCAACCTGCTAGTTAACTTTTAGGAATTCCTGCACTAAGATTCCTATGTTCCTTTGCAGCTCTGAATTCTTAACTTAGAAAATAGTCTATATCTTTATTCTTTCTTCCAAAGTGCATGGCCATATACTTCCCTGCACTAATGAATAATTACAAAGGGTCCTGGTGAGACTGCACCGAGAAAAGTCTGTTCTCCATACGTAAGGAGGAGTACAAAGCGATTCACTAGATTGATCGCTGGGCTGGGACAATTTATTCTGTGAGGACAGAATAAGTAGACTGTGTCTATACTCTCAGGAGTTCTGTGTAATACAACAAGGAATGGCACCACTAGAGCTGCTACCTCATAGCTCCTGAAAATTAGGTTTCAGGGAAATGTGGGCACTGGGACTGATGGGGATCAGGGGATTGTGGGCCTTGGAATAGTGGGATCTGGGGAGTGTGAACCCTGGGACAGTCGGGATCTGGGGAGTGTGAGCACTGGGACAGTCGGGATGTGGGGAGTGTGAGCCCAGGGACGGTCGGGATCTGGGATGTGTGAGCACTGGGACAGTCGGGATCTGGGGAGTGTGGGCACTGGGACAGTCGGGATCTGGGAAGTGCGGGCACTGGGACAGTCGGGATCTGGGAAGTGTGAACCCTGGGAAAGTTGGGATTTGGGGAGCGTGGGCACTGGGACTGATGGGGATCAGGGGATTGTGGGCCTTGGAATAGTGGGATCTGGGGAGTGTGAACCCTGGGACAGTCGGGATCTGGGGAGTGTGAGCACTGGGACGGTCGGGATGTGGGGAGTGTGAGCTCAGGGACGGTCGGGATCTGGGATGTGTGAGCACTGGGACAGTCGGGATCTGGGGAGTGTGGGCACTGGGACAATCGGGATCTGGGGAGTGTGGGCACTGGGACAGTCGGGATGTGGAGAGTGTGAACCCAGGGACAGTTCGGGATCTGGGGAGTGTGGGCACTGGGACAGTCGGGATCTGGGAAGTGCGGGCACTGGGACAGTCGGGATCTGGGGAGTGTGGGCACTGGGACAGTCAGGATCTGGGGAGTGTGAGCTCGGGGACAGTCGGGATCTGGGGAGTGTGAACCCTGGGACAGTCAGGATCTGGGATGTGTGGGAACTGGGACAGTCAGGATCTGGGATGTGTGAGCACTGGGACAGTCAGGATCTGGGAAGTGTGAACCCTGGGAAAGTCGCAATCTGGGGAGTGTGGGCACTGGAACAGTCGGGATATGGGAAGTGTGAACCCTGGGAAAGTTGGGATTTGGGGAGTGTGGGCACTGGGACTGATGGGGATCAGGGGATTGTGGGCCTTGGACTAGTGGGATCTGGGGAGTGTGAACTCTGGGACAGTCGGGATCTGGGGAGTGTGAGCACTGGGACAGTCGGGATGTGGGGAGTGTGAGCCCAGGGACGGTCGGGATCTGGGATGTGTGAGCACTGGGACAGTCGGGATCTGGGGAGTGTGGGCACTGGGACAGTCGGGATCTGGGAAGTGCGGGCACTGGGACAGTTGGGATCTGCGATGTGTGGGCACTGGGACCGGTGGGGATCAGAGGGTGTGGGCGCAGGGACCAATGAGGTCAGGGCAGAATGGACACTGGGACAGAGGGGTTCAGGGGAGAGTGAACACTGGGACAGAGGGGCTCAGGGGAGAGCGGACACTGGGACAGAAGGGCTCAGGGCAGAGCGGACACTGGGACAGAGGGGCTCGGGGTAGAGCGGACACTGGGACAGGGGGGCTCGGGTGGAGCGGACACTGGGACAGGGGGGCTGAGGGCGGAGCAGACACTGGGACAGGGAGGCTGAGGGCGGAGCGGACACTGGGACAGCGGGGCTGAGGGCGGAGCGGACACTGGGACAGAGAGGCTGAGGGCGGAGCGGACACTGGGACAGGGGGGCTCGGGGTGGAGCTGACACTGGGACAGAGGGGCTGAGGGCGGAGCGAACACTGGGACAGAGGTGCTGAGGGGAGAGCGGACGCTGGGACAGAGGGGCTGAGGGGAGAGCAGATACTGGGACAGAGGGGCTCAGGGCAGAGCGGACACTCGGACAGAGGGGCTCAGGGCAGAGCGGACTCTGAGACAGAGGGGTTCAGGGGAGAGCGGACACTGGGACAGAGGGGCTCAGGGGAGAGCGGACACTGGGACAGAAGGGCTCAGGGCAGAGCGGACACTGGGACAGAGGGGCTCGGGGCAGAGCGGACACTGGGACAGAGGGGCTCGGGGCAGAGTGGACACTGGGACAGGGGGGCTCGGGGCGGAGCGGACACTGGGACAGGGGGGCTGAGGGCGGAGCGGACACTGGGACAGGGAGGCTGAGGGCGGAGCGGACACTGGGACAGGGGGGCTGAGGGCGGAGCGGACACTGGGACAGAGGTGCTGAGGGGAGAGCGGACACTGGGACAGAGGGGCTGAAGGGAGAGCAGATACTGGGACAGAGGGGCTCAGGGCTGAGCAGACACTTGGACAGAGGGGCTCAGGGGACAGCGGACACTGGGACAGAGGGGCTCAGGGGAGAGTACTGTCTGACCTGAATACTTTCTGTTTTGGATTCAAATTTCTGGTATCTGCAGATAATTGACTTTCAAGTACGAAGACCAACCCTTGGCAAGTTACGACGAACCAACTATCTTTTGATCTATAATTCTATTATTCATTATCACACTATATCTTGAGGCGAAACAGAACAACGTACTTGTATCCAATCTCATATTTGCCTTTGTTCTTCAAGGTGATGGTCTGTTTCACAGTGCCATTAACTTTGATGATGCCAAAATCAATCCCGCTATCTGTACCTTTAATACAGAATCGAGAATGAGGTGTTAATGCACATTCAAAATAGCCCCTGTCAGAATGGGAAGACAACATAGAGCTGAAGGAGTTGGAGAGGAATCCTCAGGTTGTCCAGTCGTGCATGGAGTTTCAGAATCAGAACCAGGTTCATTATTACTGTACTTCCATATGTCATGAAGTTTGTTGTTTTGCAGCACCAATACAGTGTAATACAGAAAAAACTATAAATTACAATGAGATACATATTGAAAATTAATTTAAATAAGTCGTGTAAAAAGAGAACAAAAACGTGAGGTAGTGTTCATTGTTGGTTCAGAAATCTGACGATAGAAAAGAAGAAGCTGTTTCTAATATACACTGAGTGTGTGTCTTCGGGCACTTGTACCTTCTCCCTGATGGAAGCAGTGAGGAGAGAGTGTCACCCGGGTGGTGGGGGTTCTAGATGATGGATGCTGCTTTCCTGTGACAGCCTCTGTGTAGGTGTGTTCAGCTGTGGGGAGGGCTTTACCAGTGATGGACTGGGCTGAATCCACTGCTTTTTGTAGGTGTTCACGTTCAAGGGCATTGGTGTTTCCATACTAGATCATGGTGCAAACAATCAATATATAAGTTTGTCAAATATTTAGATAATATGCTGAATCTTCACTTGTGCAAGTGACAATTAAAGCTAATCTCTTTATGTTAAAATGGACTACTTAAATGTCCATGAAGTTCCAAATCACTTAATAATTGCCATCATTGGATTTGTAATTGTTATGAAGTAGAGAATGCCTATCATCGGGCTTTAGTTTGCAGTCCCAAAGATGGGCAGTTATGGTGTTGTTTAGAATTGGACCATCAAAATTGATCTTTGAACATGGAATTAAACAAAAAATACTAACCGAGTATTAAAAAAATGTGGAAAGGTGAAAATAGAAACAAGAAGTGTTGGAAATAGCAGCTCGGGGGACAAGACCAAATAATTAGTTGTGGACTTCAGAAGGAGTAAATCAGGGGAACACACACCGGTTCAGACTGAATGGTGAGCAGGGGAAAGGCTGAGCAGCTTCAAGTTCATTTGTGTCAGCATCTTGGAAGATCTGTCCTTGGTCCAGCATACTGACGCATTGAGAAAAAAGGTGGGCCAGACATGAAGAATTTGAGGAGATTTAGTATACATCACCAAAGACTTGCGAATTCCTAAAGATGTGTGGTGTGGAGCCCACACTGTCCACCATGCATCTATAGAAGTCTGTCAAAGTTTTAGATGCCATGCTGAAACTATGCAAATTTCTGCTGTACTTTCTTCATAATTGCACTGATGTACCACGTCCTCTGAAATGATAACATCAAGGAATTTAAAGTTGCTAACCCTCTCCCCCTCTGATTCTCCGATGAGTACTGGCTCTTCAACCTCCAGTTTTCTTCCTCCTGAAGTCAATAATCAGCTCCTTGGTCTTGTTGACATTGAGTGAGAGGTTGTTGTTGTGGCACCACTCAGACAGATTTTTCAATCTCCCTCCTATATGTTGATTCATCACCACCTTTCTGGTTTAAGATGGTGCTGGTGAACCTCAGGGACTTATGACTGGTGGCTGGTGAAATAAGAAAAGCAATTAGATAATCACTCCTTTTCTGGCAAATGGTCATTTAAGCAATAGTCTGTTACTTCCTTTGGGACTTGAAGGCAATTCAATTCTGTAGAACAGAGTTGAGACAAGGTGATGGGCCCATCGTCGGGCGTGAGGAACACCTGAGATTCAATTGATTTAAGCACCATGATGAAGGCTGAATTGAAGTAGCAGGGCCTGGGCTCCATTGTGTACCGATTCGAATGAATTCGATGTTTGGATGCAGGTCTGAAACAGGGAGGTCAGTTACAGGCCGAATCAAGGCAGTGAGGTTCAGACACCAGAGTGTATCGAGGTGACCGAACCCAATGTTTGGACAGAGACTTGAGTGATGCATGAATCGGAAAGGTCGGGTTGAAAGGACTCAAGAAGGTGCTCTGCAGGCCCCAAAGCACATCGGGGCAATTGAACAGATTGGTTGGAGGTTCAGGCACTGGGCCAGATTGGAAAGGTCAGGGTGTCGGGGCCCGAGGTGAGGATCAGGCCGGTTCAGATTGCTGCTCCATGACAAATTATGCTGAACAGTGGGACTCTCTGAGACTACAAGATTCTCTCTGCGGACTTTAGTTCAGAATGCTGTTTGCTTGCCTGGTGTGTTTATTTCCTCTCTCTGCACACTAGGTGTTCAGCTGTCATTTTTTATGGGTTCTTTTATTTTGTTATTTTTTTTGTGAGCATATATATATTTTTCTCTGCAGCTTGGGTGTTTGATGGTCTTTTTTATATATGGGTTCCTTTGTTTTCTTTATTTAGTGGCTGCCTGTTAGGAGACGAATCTCAAGGTTGTATAATGTATGCATAATTTGATAATGAATGTACTTTGAACTTTGATTCGGGCAACAGCAGTTGTACCATCAACAAACTTAAATATGGCACTTGAGCTGTGCCTAGCCACACAGTCAACAAATAGAGCAGGAACTAAGCATACAGCCTTCCGGTCCGGCAACTGTGCTGATAGAGATTGTGGAAAAGATGTTGGTGCCAATCTGAATTAACTGGAGTCTGCAAGTGAGGAAATCGATGATCCAATTGCACAAGGAGATATTGACGCCAATGTCCTGATGCTTACTGATTAGTTTTGAAGGGACGATAATGTTGAATGCCAAGCTGTAATCAATAAAGCGTATCGTGATGCATACATGTTTGCTGATGTTCCAGGGTTGAGTGAAGAGCCAATGAAATGGCATCTGTTGCAGACCTATTGTGCTCATAGGCATACTGGAGTGAATGCAAGTTGCTTCTCAGGTGGGTGTTGATATGATTCATCACCATTGTCTCAAAGCACTTCATCACTGTGGATCTAAGTGCCCTTGGATGATAGTCAAAGAGGCAGGTTACCACTTTCTTCTTAGGCATTAGTATAATTAAAGCCTGCTTGAAGCAGGTGGGTACCTCAGATGGCTAAAGTGAGAGGTTAAATACATCAGTGAACTTTCCAGCCAGCTGATCAGCACAGGTCTTTAGTACTTGGCCAGGTACCCCATCTGGGCTGGATATATTCCTGGAGTTCACCGTCCTGAAGGATGCTCACACATCAGCCTCAGAGACTGAAAACACAGAGTTGTTGGGGGCTGTGGGTCTCCATGATTTGATGGTTAAAGTGAGTGTAATGCCCTGGTTCTTATTTTTACTGTTATGCTACATGTATTCCATTTATCGCTTCTGTAAGAACAGTCTGTTCTGTTTTCAGCTTGTTTGGGTTATTGTTAAAAATAAGGAATGGTCAAAAATGTGTGCCATCCAACTAGGAAGGTAGAACTGAGGGGGGCTTTCTCTGGTGAGGGACACTAAGGTTGGGCTTAAGGTTTTTGTGCTGCGGGAGATGAAGAGAGAAGACGCTGGGGAGAACGGGTTGTAGGTGGGAGACCTGTTTGTTAAGATGGATTGCAAGCAGTGTTCAGAAGGTGGTGAGTGCTTTCACGTCGATAGAAGCCCAGCGTGAGTGACAGAGAAGTTCAAGATGAGCTGCAACTTGTGCACATTTGACTGTTTAATTAGAATGGGCCCTTTTCTTTTTGTTTTTCTTTCCTAACCCTTCAGTTAAGATTCATAAATATAATTCCTTTAATCGTATGCAATGTACTGTCTGTTATTCCATGTCACTAGTTTGTAACAAATCACACAGCATCCACACAAACTGCGGTTTGGGGTGGGAGAACAATCTCTATCTCACGGGTTTGGCGGGACCAGAGGCGACTTCCCTAGACTTATGCAGCCAAGGAAACCAGGGAGTTTCATGAGCATAGAAGGTATTGAGCCCATCTGGGAGCGAAGCCTTGTTGTCACCGACTGTATGTCACTTGGTTTCATTTTGTGAGAGGTAATAGCACTCAAGCTCTGCCCCAGCTGTCCAGCATCCTTCTGTGATTTAAGTTTGGTCTGCAGTTGCCACTTTGCCGGTGAAATAGCTTTCCAGGGACCGTACCTGGGTCACCAGACCTGAATGCCACCAACGTGGCCCACAGCAGATTGTAGATTTCATGGTTCATCCAGAGTTCCTGGTTTTGTTGAAGGGTCTTCAACCTGAAATATTAACTCTGTTTCTTCTTCCAAATGATGTGGCCAGACCCACTGACCACGAGCATTTTCTGTTTCTATATTATGATGACAACTGCTGCTGGAGTCAAAAGTCTAACAATGGACAGAGAGGAATGAGTTTCTTGTTGCAATGTAAAAACTTAACAAATGGGAATGTGAGCTGATGCAGCCAGTGTGTGATACAGATAGAAAAGGATGGGTAAGTGGTGGGGTGGGACTTAAAGGGATGTCAGCCAAATGCAAGAAACTGGGACTAGCTGGGAACCATGGTTAGCAAGGACTCGTTGGGCAAAAGTTATATTACTCTATGACTCTAATATCTTTATCTCTATTATTCTTTTAATGATGTAATGAATCCACAGCAGCCTCCAGACTAGAGGGCACAGCCTCAGCATAAAGGGATGTCAGTTTAGAATAGAGATGAGGAGGATTTTCTTTCACTCGAGGGTGTTGAATCTGTGGAATTCTTTGCCACAGACGGGTGTGAAAACCAAGTTATTGGGCATAATTAAAGCAGAAGTTGATAGGTTCTGGATTAGGCAGGGCATCAAAGGTTAAGGGGTGAAGGCAGGAGAATGGGGTTGACAGGGATAATGAATTAGCCATGATTTATTAATCCTCTCAGCTTTAGTTGATGGGCCGAATGGCCTAATTCTGCTCCTATGTCTTATGATGAGTGGAACATAATTTGCAATGTAGCAACTACTTGAATTTGGTACAACCTATGATGTTTCAGGGCCTACACCATTTCATTTGGGAGGGGGCTCTGACACTGGAAGTGCTTGACTTGTTCAAGCATGTTAAGACACAAATTAGTGAAGTGCTGGCTGAGATCCCTCCCCCCACACAGCTTCCCTCAACTCTGAGAAAACATTTCCAGCTATGCTGTGGTTTCTGGAAAATGTCTGCACAATGTGAACCGTGTTTTGAATTTAAAAAGCAGCTAACAATGTGAACCCAGCAGCTGTCACCTTCAATAGTGCTCGAGGTCCAAGTCCTTGGGAGCTACTGAGCAGCCCAGGTAAAAAGTAAACAGCTTGTTATCCTAGCGACAAGACCTCGGTTGTGGCAGAGTATTCATTAGTCTCACAGCCTGCTACCCAGTCCGGCAGTCCAAGTCCTGACCCTCCTGTGCCTCTTTCCTGATAGAGTGGGTCAAACAGATTGTGGGATAGGTAGCAGGTATGTATCTTCAACAATGTAGTTCAATTTGTTCTGGTCTAACCATTTTAATGAAACAGCTCCACAAAGAGCAACATGGGGTCTGGAAAGAAGCAGCTTTGCCTAGTGCACTGTTAGTGTAAATTTTAAATAGTTACTTGCTGTTTTTGTTCTTCAGGGACTGGTGATGAATGACTGAGCAGAACAGTGGACAAGGCACACTTTTTGTTCTGATGTTATTCAATGATCAAAAGAGGCCACGTGCTCTTCTCTAGTTTCATTTGTTACTGTTGCCTGTTCCTCACAGTAATGCATCTTCTATAACAGTGATGTTAGTTTACCTTTAGGGAAAGTGATGTCCAGTGCAACATCATAAGCTTCTGCAAGGACCAGAATGTTTTCTGTCTGAACGATGCCGATAATGTTTTCTGCGTCGTAGACCTCAGGAGAGAAGTAGAAACAATACAACACAGAACAGCACAGTACAGTAACAAACCCTTCAGCACACAATATCTGCCGCACAGATAAATTCCAAATTAAACCAAATCACGATGATCCACATACCTCCATACCTAACATATTCATGTGTTTATCAAACTGCCTCTTAATAATGCCACTATCATGGCCTGCTTCCACCATTACCCTTGGTAGTTCATTACAGGTATTAACCACTTTGTGTGTGAAAAAAACTGTCCACACATTTCCCTTAAATTTTCCCTCTCTCATGTTAAGCATGTCCTCTACTGTCTGATATCTCTACCCTTGCAAAAAGATTTAACTGTCTATCCTATCTACGGCTCACAATTTTATGAAGTTCTATCAGGTTTCCCCTCAACCTCTATCACTCCAAAGAAAATAACACGTTTTTCCAACCTCTCCTTATTGCTCATATCCTCTAATTCAGTCAGCATCCTGCTAAATCTCTTCTGCACCCTTTCCAAAGCCTCTGCTGGGATGACCAAAACTGACGTAATAACATGATCCTCTCATATCCCTTTTGCCAATCACCAGTCCAGCTCTTGGCTCCATCCCTCCTCCTCCTGTCTTCTCCTATCATTTCGGATCTCCCCCGCCCCCTCCCACTTTCAAATCTCTTACTAGCTCTTCTTTCAGTTAGTCCTGACGAAGGGTCTTGGCCTGAAACGTCGACTGTACCTCTTCCTAGAGATGCTGCCTGGCCTACTGCATTCACCAGCAACTTTGATGTGTGTGGTAATAATTCATATGTGGCCAAAGCTTTACATAGCTGGAACATAACTTCCTTACCCTTATACTCATTGTTCTGGCCAATGCAGACAAGCATGCCATGTGTTCTCTTTACCAACCTATCTACCTGTGTGTCCATTTTCAGGAAGCTAAGGACTTAGACCTCAATATCGCTCTGTACATTAATACGTTTAAGAGCCATAAATCATCCAAATTATTTATATATATTACAAATAACAGAAATCCCAGCACAAATCTCTGCAGAAAAACACTAGGCCTGGACTTTCAGCCAGAATAACCCCCTTCCACCATAATCTTTTGTCTGCAAAGGACAAGTCAATCTAATGAGATACCATGGAATAACCGTGCATCTTAATCTTCTGCATCAGCCTAACATGAAGGACCTGGTGAAGTACCTTCTTAAAATTAATGAAGATAATATCTACTGCCTTACCCTAATCAATCACCTATGTCACCTCCTCAAAGAGCCCAGTTAAGTTAGTAAGACATGACCTACCCTGCAGCACAAAGCCATGCTGAGTGGCCCTAAACAGGCCATGTTTTTCCAATTATATATCAATCCTATCCCTCAGGATTTTCTCTAATTGCTTCACTACTACTAATGTGAGGCTCACCAGCCTATATTTTCCTACATTATTCCTATTTTCCTTTTTGAACAAAGGAACAGCATACCTTCAGAACCATGACTGTTGCTACTGAAGCCCCTGTACCATCTCAGTCTTGATCTCATGATAGCATACCCCACACTGCCACACTATCTTCCATATCCTTGGTGAACATAGATGTCAAGCACTCATTGAGTACCTTGCCCCCATCCCCGGTCTTCCCGCTATCCCTTACTGGTTGTACCTTCTCCTTAGTTATGTTCTTGTTCTTGATGCATGCATTTTGATATTTTCTTTAATCCTACTTATCAAGGTCATTTCATAGGTCCTATTAGACTTCCTAATCCTTGCTTGAGCTTCCACCTGCTACCTCTAGAATGTGCCTTGTCTGATATTAGCTTCCTAAATTTAGCATATTCATCGCTTTTCCTTTTGACTAAATTTATAACATCTTTTGTCATCCAAGGCTCCATTATCCTGTTATCCTGGTCCTTCCTCTGTACTGGATCATGCTGGTCCGAGGCTCTGATCAGCTGGTCTTTAAACAATTCCCACATATTTGATAATAGTTTCTCCCAGTTTTCTACTCTCAGCTCATAATTTGCCTTCTCTCGGTTCAGTTGTGCTCTGCAAAGCACAGACACTTCACTATCTTAAAGCCTAAAAAGTTGTGACCACCGTTCTCAAGATGCCATCGCACTGAAAGGCTAGTCACCTGCAAGGCTTGTTTCCTAAAATAAGGTCATCCCCAGCTGGATTATCCATGAAGATACCCTCTTGAATGCACTGAAGAAATTCTGTCCCATCTATGCCTCTTGCAAGAAGTAATTCTCAGTCAATACTGGGGAAATTAAATCAGCAACTATGACAACCTTGTTGCTTTTACATCTTTCCATAATCTGTCTACATATCTGTTCTCCTATCATCTAGTGGCTATTGGGAGGCCTATAATATCACCCAGAGTGATTGCACCTTTCTTATTTTTTGAGCTCTACCCATGTTACCTCGGTGGATGAGCTGCTAGTATGTTCTCTCTGAGTGCAACTATAACATCCTCCCCAATCAGAAATGCAACTGCTCCACCTCTTTGACCTCCCATCGACACCAAGGGATGTGTGAACATGAACATAGAGTGGGTACAGCCTCAGGATAAAAGGACACTCCTTTGGAGCAGAGATGAGGAAGACTTCCTTCAGCCAGAGGGTGAGGAATCTTTGGAATTCATTGCAACCGACAGCTATGTGGGACAAGTCATTTGGTATATTAAGGTGGACGTTAATAGGTGCTTGACTGATTAGGACAGGAGAATGGGGTTCACAGGGAAAACAAATCATCCGAGACAAAATGGCAGAGCAGACTGAGTGCATCACATGGCCTAATTCAGCTCCTATGCCTTATAGTCACTGGGTATTCAACAACTGGATCAAATTGCAAATGAGAGCTGAGCACTAATTTAGTTTGATTATATTAGATGTCTACTCTTGTTCATATATAACTGTTTATTTTGACAGAGGTTTTTCATTATAGGCCGTCCCTGGATTACAAACATCTGACTTATCTTGGTTCATAGGAAGCCCTTATGTATGAGTGAGTGTTTGGAAGACCAGTGGCACGGATGGACACAGAGCTGCCAGCTGCTGCAAGGCTGAAGACATCTTCTGCCAGGTGACTTCTCTTCCACACACCCAGCACCCCACTTCTTCTCTCACCAGGCCTGAGCCAACAGCAATCAGGGGCAGAGCTGGGAGCACGATGCAGAAATACTCACTGAGTCCTTACCAGTGGCTAGCCCCTGCTCACACACCTGGCACAGCCGTTTTGTGATCCTCTCCCACATACTGATGTCCATTTCCTACTTACAAACAGATCCCGGCAATGAAACCCTGTCATAACTTGAGGAATGTCTACAAATGTATTTTTAATTAATTTCATAATTTTATTGAACAAGAAATTCCACAAAGAAACCTGCAGATTCCTTCCTCCCCGTCTGACGGCATGTCTGAAATCTAGCTCCCAGCCATGAGCCAGGAGCAGTGTGCACAGTTATCCCATATCAAACATGAGATGAGATACAGGAAATAGATTCTCGTTTAATTTCCTGAGTCTCATTCTGTGTTTGACGTCAGCCTCCTCTGGCGTCAAAGGGGCTTCACTCTCACAATGCACACGCATTCTCACTGTCAGTTAAAACAGGAGCTCCTGTTTTGGTTGTGACCTCTTCCATGGGACATTATTTCACCTGGGAGCTCTCCTCCTTGCACTTACCTCCAGTCGAATGTACTTTCGTAGATTGATCTGTCTTGTGGCTCTGAAATGCATATGCACACAAAATTCAGCTTTGGGTTCGATGACTCCCTGGTCCTGAGATAGAGAAAAGTCATCACCCAAATTCTCCAGCCCGGTGATTCTCCAGGCCACTGGCAAAAGGCAAGTGTTCCGCATGTTGAGGCTCTTTCTGTCTTTCCTGAAAGGATAATATCAAAACTTGCATTCATCTGTGAGCTTGCACGTGTATGGACATTGTGAGGTGAGATACATGTGGAAGAGTTGTGAGTGTCTCGACAGGGAAACAGGGTGGCATGTATTCCACAAACTACAAGAGAAGATCAACAAGTAACTGCATTTTTGGACAGATGTTAGGATGGGAACTGGCAAAGGCCTCACAAACTAAAGCAAGCCGCAGCCACAAAGTAAACTGCACTGCAGAAAGCCGAAGATGCCTTGAATGGAGATGAATGCTCTCGCCAAAATACTGTTGATGTCTACAGTGACACACGGTATCTACCAATAAATACAATAATGAGCATAGTGGTCAGCATGGACATGGTGGGACAAAGCCCTGTCTCTGTGCCTCTCCTCGGAATAGTGCCTGGGATCCTTGAGGCTGACCAGAGACGTTGAAGAGGCTTAGCGTTTCACCTGAAGGTCGGCTCGTTCAGCAATTCTCTGTCCTTCTGTCTAGATCATGTGATGGTCTGCCTAGTGTGACTTGAACCCACATTCACTTCAAAGAAGGAAGAGCAGCTAGAACGTAATTCTGGGAGAAATTTCAGCTACTGTATGTTGATAATAATAAGCATAGGGAGAGTGCAGTGTGTATCCAAAAATAAAGAATGTGTGTGTATGTGGCTACAGGTTGGTTATTTTGAATATATTAGTTAATAGCAAGTGGTTTTGTTCAGGAGAAATTAGTTCAATTATTAGGCTATTTTTTACATGTTTAGTATCCTGGGGTCACCAATAGATCCGTTACATTCATTCTCTGCTGTTAACGAACTTTAAATGCAGAGCAGACTCCATGGGCCAAACAGGCCTACTTCTGCTCCTATACCTTTTGGTCTTATGGTCTAAATGCAGCTCACGTTAGTCAGGTGAAAGGAACTAAGTTAAAATAGATGAGCCGTATTAAAGGCAATTGGCCTTAAGTGTTAATTCTGTTTCTCTACAGAATCAGGTTTCCTATCACTGTCTTACATGATGTGAAATATGCTGATTTGTGGTCGCAATACAATGCACAGACAAAATAATTACTCTAACTTACAAAATAAATAAATAATGCAGAAGAAAGGAATAATGAGGTACCGTTCGTGGACCGTTCAGAAATCTGATGGTGAGGTAAGAAGCTGTTCTTAGATTGTTGAGTGTAAGTTTTCCGGCTCCTGTACCTCCTCCCTCATGGTAGTACTGATAAAGGTTCATGTCCCAGATGGTGGGGGCTTATTAGTGATAGAGGCAGCCTTTTGATGCACCACCCCTTGAAGATCTCCTTGAGGGTGGAGAGGGTGTGGACATGGTGGACCAGGCTGAGCCTACATACTTTCCATTCTCTAATTCTGACCATCGGAGCTTCCATGCTGGGCTGTGAATCAACCAGTCCAAATGCTCCACACCACACATCTTCAGCAATTAGCAAGAATTCTTTGGTGACATACCAAATCCCCTCAAATTTTTCATGAAGTAGAACCACCAGCACACCTTCTTTCTGAATGCATCAATGTGCTGGACCCAGGACAGATCTTCCAAGGTGCTGACACACAGAACCTGAAGCTGCCCACCCTTTCCTCTGCTCGCCACTCAGTCTGAACTGGTGTGTGTCACCCTGAAGTCCACAATCAACCATTTGGTCTTTGTCACCCGAGCTGCTATTTCCAACACTTCTTGTTTCTATTTTCACCTTTCAGCATTTGTTTATAATAATCAATTGGTATTTTTTGTTTAATTCCATGTTCAAAGATGATTCAATTCTAAACAGCACCATAACTGCCCACCTTTGGGACTGCCAACAACTAAAGCCCAATGATAGTCATTCTCTACTTCGTAACAATTACAAATCCAGTGATGGCAATTATTAAATGATTTAGAACTTCATGGACATTTAACTGGTCTGTGTTAAATAGATTAAAGAGATTAGCTTTATTTGTCACACATACGAGCGAAAATCCAGCATATCATCTGAAACTTTGACAAACTTCTACAGTTATGCTGTGGAGAGTATATTGATTGTTTGCACCATGACCTAGTATGGAAACACCAATGCCCTTGAATGAGAATACCTACAAAAAGCAGTGGATGCAGCCCAGTCCATCACTGGTAAAGCCCTCCGCACCATTGAACACACCTACACAGTGTCACAATGGGGGGGCATTGGGGGCAAGGGTGGACCCAAATGCAAGACACATCTTGTGAGATTACTTAGATTGAGTTTATTGTTCGATACCAGGAGAGCAAGGCAGGAGCAGGAGTAGCGACTGGACAAGGACTCAGGACTACGACTAGGCTGGGACTTAGGGGTCTGGGCGTGTACTCAGAATCTGCTCCCAGAACTAGAGGAGACATGAAGAGGCTAGGGTATGGACTCCGAGCCAGAGACTGGGCAAGGACCCAGTACCTGGCTCTTGCCTCGGGCTTGGACCCCAGAACCAGGCAAGGACATGACATGGGCTAGGGAGAGGAGGAACATGGGAACATAGAGCCTCGGTCTTGGGGAGCAGGTACATGGAACCATGGACACATACACAGAACACAGAGTCGGGACCCCTCCTTGGGTACAGGACATAGGGCCGGGACTCATGACCCTCCACAGGGCAATGGCAAGACGGCCTGACTTACCCCACAGAGGCGAGAACAAGACAAGACATGACTCCCCGCGGTGCAACGGCAAGATGGCCAGACTTACCCCATGGAAGCAAGGACAAGACAAGACCAACACGAAAGAACACCAGACGGTATCTATCTAGCTCCGGAGATGGAACTACACTGAAATGCAGGCGGGGACTGCAGATGAGGGCTAGAGGCGAGAGGGGCAGAGAAGGGATTCAGACGACGGGATAGGACAGGAATCACAGACGGCCAGGGCCGGGACTTGACTCGGAACTTGGATGCCACCAGGGAGCCAGGACTTGACTTGGAGCCTCCGGGTAGTGACGAGCTCTCGACTCGGCCCAGGAACAATAGACAGCGGTTCTTGATTCCCTCCGGTGGGTTAACTGACGGACCCACCTCAGTGAGGAAACTTTGCAGGCTCGCTTCGGCGAGGTAACTGGACAGGGTTGCTCCGGTGAGGAAAGGCGAATTACCAGCACTCGCTTCGGTCAGAGACTAGGCTGGCTTCCGCCAGATGACATTGGCACGCTGTACCTTGGTGACTTTGTAAACGCTCTCGCACCGAACAGCTGAAAGCCGGAGACTATAAACTACCGGTTCAGCCGGGAGTAAATTGCCTCTAATCACCAAGGCCGAGGGACACGGGAAAACAGGGAACCAAAGGGAAACAGGGAGTCAACAGTCCGGATCGTAACATAAACAAAGTAAATTTAAAGGGACCCCAATCCGGACCATGACACACAGAGGCTGTCGCAGGAAGCAGCATCCATTATCTAGAACCCCCACCACCCGGGTCATACTCTCTTCTCACTGCTTCCATCAGGAGGAAGGCATAGGAGCCTTAGGACCCACACCACCAGGTTCAGGAGCAATTATTTACCCCTCATCCTTCAGGTTCTTGAACCAGTCCGGATAACCACTGAAGTTCACTTGCCCCACCACTGAACTGTTCCCACAACCTATGGACTCACTTTCAAAGACTCTTCATCTCATGTTCTCAATATTCATTGCTTATTTATTTATTTATTTATTATTATAAATTTTTGCTTTCTTTTTGTATTTTTACAGTCTTCTGCACATTGGTTATTTGTCCATTCTGTAGGGTACAGTCTTTCATTGATTCTGTTGTGTTTGTTGTATCTGTGAATGCCCATAAGAAAATGTATCTCAGGGTAGTATATGGTGACATACATGTACTTTGAACTTTGAGTGTATATTGAAACATACAAGGACCAACACAATCCGAGATGTGCTGGAGGCAAGCATCACTATGCCCTCAGCTTACTAACCCTTACTTGTATATCTTTGAAATGTGGAGGAAACCAGAGCATTTGTTGGAAACCAACACAGTCATGGGGAGAAGATACAAACTGCTCTGCAGACAGCAGCAGGGATTGAATCCCAATCTAACAGCTAGCACTGTAAAGCGTTATACTAACCACAACATTACTGTGCCACCATATAATGTTGTAATGTGCATGATTATGTGTCCACTAATAACTAGATAAATTATCCAGTTTAAAATAACATCCTCTGTTGTTATTAGCAGATTTTAAATAATCAGTTTAATGCCCAACTCATATCATATTCTAAGCTCTCAGGTCTGTTGATCTGCTGATACTTCCCCATGAGATTATGGAACCTCCATTCTACCTTTGGCATGAGTTCTGAGCTACACAACTACTGTCCGACTTCTATACAAAGTTTAGGTACTATAGAAATTCCCTGCAGAAGATGATGAGAGCTGTCAGTTTGATTTGTTACCGTCTGCCGTGGGAATCTAAAAGCAGAGGCTGGGTGCCTCTCCTGATATCATCGAATCAGCTGGGAGACTGATGACGTAACTCCAGCTCCAAATCAGAAGTAAAAGCACGACAAAGTCCAGTTGCTTCTGTCAATATTTCAGCGTCTCTATTTCCACACAGCGCGTCCCATCTTTCCTTTTACCATAGAAGGAGCTATTTCAACTCAGAGTCTATGCAATCCCATTGCCTCACTAATTTTCTGTAATTAATTCTTCCCAATATCTCCTCCCCTCAACCTTGTTTCTTTCACTTATCTCCACTGCAGTGACCTGCGTGTCTTAGGGATGTGGGAGGAGATTGGAAAACCACATGATTAGAGGAGAAAATACCAAATCTACATACACAACTCAAGGTTAGATGTGGGTGTTGGTGCAATAACTTTATCTCATTTTGAACGTCTGGTGATACTACTTTAGCTTTACTATTAAGCTAAAGTAACATATTGTTACTTGGTGTGAAAAACCACCTAAATTTCACAAGAGTGGCTTAAACAAGTCACTGCTCAATACAAAAAAACAAGGTACATACTTAAGAAGCAGCAAAGAAAATGGCATGTGAATGATTGGGACTGAGGTACAGCCGGGAAGGTGTGGCAAAGATGCTTTTAGTGCCCAGACAGATGGCTGTCTTCTACTCCTTGCTTCCTCACACACTTACAGTATTCCCACTGGGAAAGTGACCATTGATGAGTATTAAATTGAATAGCTTTTGAGCCAAATTGATTGTTAATAATGGTGTCCCTGACACAGCTTTCAATTAGCACTCTTGAATAGAGAATACATTGATATGTCTATTTGTAACATGTTGCTGCCATATCCATTGGGGAACTTTGAGGAAAACTAACCTGTGAAGAATAATTTTGTCAAAGTGCAGCTGTTTGCGGTCAACCTCCAGCTCTGCACGGACTCCATAACAGGATACCTTAAAGAGGACCGGTTCGGGATTTTCTCGTATACAACAGACAAGATTGTCGTCAAATTTCCCAGGGCTGGTTGGATAGGCCCAGATCATGATGTCCTGGAAGATATATTTGTGATATCAACTGTTGTTATAACTAAACCATCAGGCCACTGGATCTATTTATCACTGAAGACATTTACATTGCTCCTTTCAATGTCCTCATTCATTCCATGTTCATTTATTCCTTTTCATCTAATATCTCATCCGACTTCCTTGTGCCATCATTGTGTACCATGATAATGGAATCTCTCACCATGGCTACTGTTTATTCTTCATCATAAAGACATGAAAAGTGCATTCCTGAATGAGGCTTTTCATTCCAATCACAGAATGAAGAAGAATGAACTAGAAGTTTGCAAGGGATCACCACGGCGAGAAACCAACCAGAACACCTTCACCACATGAAGACCGTGGCCAATTTCATACTGATATGCCACATGTAAAAATGTCCTTGAGGTATAGCACTGATAAGGTAATTTATAAACTCCAAAATGTACCAACCAAAATCAGCAGCTAAATGTAATCTCAGAACCACAGCCTAGAGTCTAGACTCAATGTTCTTTGGTGCTGATCAGCCAAATTTACAGTAGTTCTACTAATATCATCTAGAGTTTAGGTTATACTCCGTATCATCCAATTAAAGTCTGCACTAAACACTCAGTTCCATTTAAGGTCAACACACATTGTCATTAACATTCTTCAGTACTCTACCCATGCAAACATCATTCAATCAAAATGTACATGGCACACGTACATCAAGTTCAGATTACACTGATATAAATTACAAACACTCTAATATCATCCAATCAAACTTTACACTTTCTAAATAAAAATAAGTAACCACCCAACCCATCAAACTCACACTAACCCAAACATACCCTCATAAATATCATCCAATCAAAGTTAATACTCTAATAACACCCAAAAAGAAAACACTATTTCCAGTGACACTATTCACAGTGGTCATCGAGTTCCCCTTTACTAACCTAATCTCGGACGACACCAAATAATTCCTTCTTAAAATCAAATAAAAATAGAACAATATAATATCCAAACCAGCACTACCTAACGCTATCTCATTAACACTAATAAAAAAAATCTACACTAATAACATCCATGGAAAATCTTGTCTTCTCTCTCAATAATATTATCACTATCTATACTGCAATGGTCTATATTGCATCATCGCAAGTTACAACTAAAATCTTCCATGCAGTACCAATTGCATCCATAATTTACAACTCATGCACACAAACATCATCAAAGCTATCTCACCTGTTCCCTTGTCAGCACCATCCAAAGTCTTGACTATATCCTCATAAACAGTACCAATGCTGACGGTCATCGTCTCATATCTATAATGTGCAACTGAAATATTCCACTCTGTCCTCAGCTCACCCCTCCATGCTGTACTCAAGCACACATCAATAAGCATCCTCATTAACTGGTAATTGGTTTATTGTTATATATACCAAGATACAGTGAACATTTTGATAACATACCATCCAGAAAGGTTATTCCATGTATATGTACAAAAGCAGGAAAAAAGAATGCAGAATAAAATATTAACAGCTGTCAAAATAATTTCTCTAATAATGTTAACAAATAGCCATACTGAATTGTTAACTAAATCAAAACTTATTCTGTCTTTTGTTACTCACTAAAATTTGATACCTCATTTCATTAAACAAGCACTATACTTGTTAAATCCATCCCAGTTATATATTATACACTCTTAGCAATGAAAAAATAACAAAAACAGTACCTACGTACTTGTATTCAACCCTGTCAAATAAATTAAAAATAAGTAGTAGTTGCAGACTTACATAAGGCAAGGGGAAACCACGGTTCTAGTGCATGATATCATCTCAGTAAAAAGGTACAAACCCTTTCTTGATGAGCTGCAAGTGTCAGACTTGGTGGATCCACAAGGTAGGTGGCAGCTTTAACATCATGCTGATAACAGAAGGAAACTTCAGCTTCCATTGATGAGGTATTCACAACTTTGATAATCTCCCTGTTTTCCAGATGTTGGCCTTCCTTGTACCTATAATCAAAAACATCTTACAATCTAGTGACAAGTAATTAAGGTATTCGTTCTTCATTTCTATTACCTCTCCCAAGGTTCTGGGTTCCCTATTCCATGTATTTTATTGCTCATATGTAAATGCAGATATTCAAGACTGTCAGATCACCCAACCAACAACAACCAATAACATCTCATGTATAAAGTAATCCAAATTACAAAGAAACACAAATCAAAGTTTAACAGCAAACATCAGTCGCAGATATCAGGACAGGCAACCAAACACTTGGTCATGAGGGTAAGTGTTAAAAGTTCAAAGTACATTTATTATCAATGTACAAGGGGTGATTGATAAGTTCATGGCCTAAAGTAGAAGGAATCAATTTTAGAAAACCTAGCACATTTATTTTTCAACATTGTCCCCTCCTACATTTACACACTTAGTCCAGCGGTTGTGGAGGTCTTGGACCTCTAGAAAGTGTCCACAGCAGGGGTGATTGATAAGTTTGTGGCCTGGGGTAGAAGGAAATGAGTTATTAACTTCAAACTTTCTGCATAACCCCTCAAAGAGTTGAACTGCATGTGCATATAACGAGTGCTGTATAACTCATCTCCTTCTATGTCACTCCACTCTTTAAGAAAGGAGGAAGGCAGCAGAAAGGAAATCATAGAACAGTTAGCCTGACCTCAGTGGTTGGGAAGATGTTGGAGTCAATTGTTAAGAATGAGGTTATGGAGTACATGATGACCACAGTACAGGACAGGACAAAGACAGCATGGTTTCCATAAGGGAAAATCTTGCCTGACAAACCTGTTGGAATTCTTTGAGGAGATTACAAGTAGGATAGGTAAAGGGGATGCAGTGGATGTTGTATATTTGAATTTTCCAAAAGCCTTTAACAAGGTGCCACACATGAGGCTGCTTACCAAGTTAAGAGCCCATGGAATTTGGAAGGATGAGGGGGGAATCTCATTGAAACCTTAACAGGCCTAGACAGAGCAGAAGTGGAAAGGATGTTTCCCATGGTGGGGCAGTCTAGGACAAGGGTACTTGTACGACAAAGATTGATAGGTTCTCGATTGGCCACAGCATCAAAGGTTACTGGGAGTGGGGCTGAGGAGGGGAAAACAGGATCATGCATGATTGAATGGCAGAGCAGACTCGATGGGCCAAATGGCCTAATTCTGCTATGTCTTGTGGTCTTATGGTCTAAATAGACAAAGCATAGGAGGTGGGAAAATGGGATTAATGTAGATGGGCAAAAAGTGAGGCTTGAAGGACTCAAGGACCTGCTTCTGTGCTGTTTGACTCTGTGACACTTCATTATAGGATGGGCAATGCCCAGCATTATTGTCCATCTTTAATTGTCATTGAGAGGGCGATGGTAATTCAGCTTCTTCATCCACTGGCATATTTGAACTGAAGGTACCTTAAGTGTTCTGCTTTGGAGCCAGTTCCAGTAGTATATTTGGTGGAAAACTTGGTGATATATTTACAAATCTGACTTTAAAAGAAGCACAGGTGGGAAAAGTCTCTGGCTTGGAAGGAAGTGTAGATGAAGACTTGGTAAGTCACTACGGTGCACTTAATGGATGGTATGCGTTGCAGGCACAATTTGCTGGCAATAGAAGGTTTAGTTTGGAGGACGGGGTGCCATTCACTTAGGATGTTTCAATGATTCTGTGTTTCTTGCGCACTGTTAAAAAGGCACTTTTACAGGAATGAAAGAGTTTTCCATGATAGTACAGATATTTCAATAATAGACAGGTTTTCGGTAGTCAGAAGATAGATGATGAGTCACTTGCCACTAGAAACCTATGGGATACTCTTACATTTCTGATTATTAGCAGGGAACAGGCTGAAGAAACCAAATAGATTTGTATTGCTCTTTTTGGAAGGGACCTTCCAAAAGGAAGACTATCGTAAGAGAGAAAACTGCTTAGAATATTAGGCAGGATTGGTTCCAGAATAGAATATTGAAGTCAAACGTTTCTTCAGTAAAAGTGGTGGGTGTTAGGAATATTATATGGGGTTTTCAAGAGGAAATCAGGAGATTGAAAAGGATTGATAGAAATATAATTTCAAGGTCAGAGGAGATTGGCCAGCTTGCCAAGGAAAAGTGAGGGAAAGTATATCAAGGGCTGGAAGGAGGCCAGGAAATTCAAAGAAACACAGAAATGGTTGAAAATATGATTAAAATCACTTATTCCAGAAGCAAGAGGGAGGAGACCAGAGGAGAAATTCTTTTGAAAAGAGCATGCTGCTTGCATAGACAGAAAAAACAAGGATTTTAAAGAAACACACACAAAATGCTGGAAGAACTCAGCAGGTCAGACATAGGATTTTAATGAGCTGCCTGAAGGATGGGAGAAAGATGCTCAGGAGAACTTGTGAAAGGAGCACAAAGACAGATTCCAGTTTGACTGATGTAACGGTAAGGTTTGTTTGTGTTGCCAGCACTAAACACATGCATGAATATCAACCTGGTTGTTTCTGGTCATCTCTTTACAATTGGTTTACAAATGGAATGAAACGTATTCTGTTCAGTCAGTGGAACCAAATATACAGACTGCAAGTGTAACCAGCAGCTAATATTCTTGTACATGTTTACTATAGACATTCATTCAGGGAATTTGGGCAGGGTAAATGATGGGAAGTGTAGCCAGGCAGATAATTATGAAGATGATAGGTATCATCCTGTCCCTGGTGAGTAAACATCAAGACAAAGATATCAGATGTTCATGGAATACAAGAACCTTGTACATTACAGAGACATGGTCATGTGCTGAATCAAATGTGTGTCAATCTTGAAGTGCAGTGGGACTCAGAAAGGGATGACTTGTTTACTCACAGTCTAAAGGTTGACCTAAGCTGCTGATTCCACCACTGAATTAGGGTGAAGATGCCACAACAGAGTTGATCTTTTGAATCATAAAAATCACAATAATAACCAGAGAATAAAGTCAATTAAACTTGATTAATGACATTCTGTTATTGTGCTTTTTCATGATTCCCAAAAATTCAAGCTTGTCTTTGTACCTTGACTGTAATTCACGGCCTTTCAATTACATCATAGCTTGACTGTAACTTAGTTCCATCTGACCTGGGTTCAGTCCTCATTGTGGGTGCTGCCTGTGCACAGCTTGAATCCTCTCCCTGTGATTGTAGACACACAAGACAGCAGATCTTGGAACCTGGAGCAGTATACAACCTATTGGGTGGTTTCAGCAGGGAAGGTGTGGGTCAGCTATGCTGCCTGACCCACAAGATCCTCCACTGTTTAGTGGTTGTCCCTGTGTATTGTGTTTTCCTGGGCTGCTCTGGTTTGGCCCCATGTCCCAAAAACATGCAGGCTTGTAGGATAATTGGCTGCTATGAATTACCCCTAGTGTTAAGATACATTGTAGAATCTGAGGTGAATTAATAGCAATGTGGGGAGAATAAAATGGGATTGTAAATGGGTGATTGATTGTCTCCCTGCTGCATCTTTCTACTATTATGGCTGGTACCATTACTAGTGATTGACGACAAAACTTCTCCCTTAAACTGTGAATATTTTGCCCGAGAATATTTGGCAGTTCCACATTGTCCACATCACCGAGATGTAGCTTTGACTCCTACTTTATCACCCTCTCAAACTTAAGTGATCAATTAGCATCAAGTGCCTTGTTCCACTTGGGATATTACCGCAGCATCCACAACATAAAAGGGAAGGGATTTATCAAACATGAATATTCCACAGACAGGTACAGGCATGGAAAGGAAAGTTTCCAGAGACAAAGGTGGAATCTAGAGTCAGATCTTTCTAGGCAAATGGATCAACTCCCAGTTGATTTCCCTACATTGTATTCTCCACTATGTTATTATTGTCTGAAATTGTAGGGTCAACGAAGATATTGACGGCTACGACTATTATTTTTCTTTTCTCTCTGGCTATGGAGTAGTGACTGGGGATGGGAGGATGGCTACTGTTCTCACATTAGTTAAGAAAGGACAAACCAAATAATTACAATCCTATTAGCTTAACTTCAATGTTGGGCTAAATGCAGGAATCTGTTCTAAAGCTCAGGATAAATCTTCATTTAGAAAGTCACTTATTAATGAAGAACAGTCAGTATGTATTTGTCAAGCAAAAGTCACATCTGACTAACCTGACTGTAGTTTTTCAGTAGGTAACAATGAGTGATGATGAGGGCAGTATGTTTAATTATTTCAGTAAGACTTTGGCAAGGTCAAGATTCGAAATTTAAAATTCATTTATTATCAAAGAATATATAAGTTATACAACCTTGAGATTTGCTTGCTCACAGGTAGCCACAAAGCAAGAAACCCAAAAGAACCCAGCTGAAGAAAAAATAAATAAATAAGTAAAAATAAAAGACCAACATGGTTTACAAGAGAGAAAAAAAAATGCAAATCATCCAAACATTTAAAGCGAACAACACCATTCCAACCCAAAATTGAGTCCTCAGATTGGAACCCAGGAGCAGCCTGGAGTAGGCCCCGAACCTCGCTGATCAGTTCATCACACGAGTGAGCATGGAGCACAGCAACCAGGGCAGTCTTCTTGCCTCAGCTCCATTTAGATGACCTTTGCAGAGAACAAGCAAAATTGGCTCTTGACCCGACTGTAACCCTGTCTTTTCAGTCTATCTAGGCCAGCGTTTAAATTGACCCAACGATGGAACAGCAAAAGGCCCCATGCTCTGGAGAGAGGAGTGACCATTGCAGAGAAAAGGCGAAATTGACTCTAGCCTCTGATCTGGGCCAGCATTTAATTTGCCTAAACAGCATATTGTACGTTGCACTGCGACCCAGGCATGGCTGCTGCGAAAGACTCCACCCACAACTTGCTCTGGGCCCGGATATTGCCACCCACCCTACACTGCTCCCACGCTCTTCAAATCAGTTTGGCACCCAAGAGTGATCCAACCTTGCATTTTGAGCCAATTATATGGGCACTTAATCTCTGCCCTGACTTCTCCTTTTGGCACCCAGACAGATCCAATTTCGCACTCGGGCCAGTAGAACGAGCATGGGAACTTCTTCGCCCGGGATTCTGCAACACACCATCTTGGCTCAGCCCCCAAATTCGCCTTGTCATTATTCGCCCCTTCACTGTTTGTGACAATAATAGACAATAGACAATAGGTGCAGGAGTAGGCCATTCGGCCCCTCGAGCCAGCACTGTCATTCACTGTGATCATGGCTGATCATCCACAATCAGTACCCTGTTCCTGCCTTCTCCCCATATCCCTTGACTCCACTATCTTTAAGAGCTCTATCTAACTCTTTCTTGAAGGCATCCAGAGAATTGGCCTCCACTGTCTTCTGAGGCAGAGCATTCCACAGATCCACAACTCGCTGGGTGAAAAAGTTTTTCCTCAACTCCGTTCTAAATGGCCTACCCCTTATTCCTAAACTGTGGCCTCTGGTTCTGGACTCCCCCAACATTGGGACCATGTTTCCTGCCTCTAGCGTGTCCAATCCCTTAATAATCTTATATGTTTCATTCAGATCCCCTCTCATCCTTCTAAATTCCAGGGTATACAACCCCAGTCACTCCAATCTTTCAACATATAACAGTCCTGCCATCCCGGGAATTAACCTTGTGAACCTACACTGCACTCCCTCAATAGCAAGAATGTCCTTCCTCAAAGTTGGAGACCAAAACTGCACACAGTACTCCAGGTGTGGTCTCACCAGGGCCCTCTACAGCTGCAGAAGGACCTTTTTGCTCCTATACTCAACTCCCCCGTTATGAAGGCCAACATGCCATTAGATTTCTTAATTTAACACTATTTCCTCAGGAAAAGTATTCTTAGTGATGTTTTTTGTTGGGTTTCAATATTTTTTGACTATCAGAACCTGCTGCATACATTCAGTATTGTCATCTTAACTGGTAGTCTTTTGTGCAAGGCTAGTCAATGGAGTAAGATCCAGAACACGTGGCGATAGGAACAAGAATCAGTCACAGGCACTTCAAAGCTGCTCCATCATTCAATATGATCATGGCTGGCCTTAATTCCCTTACCATGTAAACATTTATCTATCTCCACCTTAAACAATAGTACCTAATGTTCTGATCCTCCATCACCTTCGAAGACAGAATTCCAGGCATTCACTCCCCTCTGAAAGAAGGAATTTTTACACACCTCACTTTTAAATGACCAGCTCCTTATTTTATAATATGTCCCATTGTTTGTGGCTTTCCCATCTCAACATATACCCTGTCAACATAGACCCAAAAGTACCCAGCGTCTCTTGATATGAAAACCCCTCATCCTAGGAACTGGAGAGAGTGGAAGGAGAGGTAAACATTTCAAAATGTCAGCCAAGCATGACCAGTAAATGATCTCCAGTATGACTGAATGATTTTACAGCACCTACAATTATCACAACCTAGACAATACAGTGTGTCTAACTTGTGAATCCTTGAATTGTTGGATATAGGTAATTCTCAGCACACTGTTGAGTTACCAGTCTCCAGCAGGCATCACATCATTCCAGGACACCTCTCACTTGGATTGAAGCCCGATTAAAATAGGGCTATCCGAAGGCAGTCACACAGCACCACTTTTTGCCAGGCAGCAAATTCCCGCCAGACATCAATGAACATTTCAATATGGCGGCGCGCATGGACACAGCGGCCCCTCGGGGAGTGATAAGTGTATCTAGTGTTTGTTCTGTTTTTCCTGGTCGCATAACATACAGTCGGAATATGCTCGTTAACATCAGGACATACTATGTCGGAAAAACTGATGAGTTCTGGTGTGACGTGGACAGTTTACGCTGCTATGGACTACTACCCGCTACCAAGCCGGCTACTTCCCGAGGGAGAAGAAAGCGAAAGCGCTGTGAGAGAAGACAGAAGAGGGGTAAGAGGGCCGGCATCCATGCTCGGCTAAAAGCTAACCCCACCGTCCCTCCTGCTCTCAAATGTCCGCTCCATCGACAACAAGCTGGATGAGCTGAGTCTGCTGAGAGAAACACCCAAAGAATTTAAAGACTGCTGTCTGTATGTCTTAACGGAATCCTGGCTTCATGACAACATACCAGACGTGGCGATACAGCTAGAGGAATGACATCGTTTCATGCGGACAGAGAAGCAGCTAGCTCCGGTAAGAGCCGAGGAGGAGGTCTGTGTATTTATAGAAACAAAGACTGGTGTGTGAGCACTACAGTAGCTGCTAAACACTGCTCACCACTGGCTGGATTTCTCATTGTGAAATGCCGGCCGTTCTATCTGCCGAGGGAATTCACCATCATGTTTGCGGCAGCTGTTTACGTAGCTCCCAGTGCCAATGCGAAGGCTAATGCTAACAAAGCACTGGGAGGCCTACGTGAAGCCATCAGTGAGCTACTGACTACACATCCTGACAGCTTTGTGGTGATTGCTGGGGACTTTAACCACACCAGCTTAAAGACTGTGTTCCCTAAATATGTGGATTTCAAAACTAGGGGAGACAACACACTGGACTTGGTTTATACCAACACACCACAGGCATACAAAGCAGCCCCCCGCCTCCATCTTGGCCACTCTGACCACATATCTGTCATGTTAACACCAGCATATAAACCACTGCTTAAACGTGTGAGAGCAGAGGAAAGAGAGATAAGGGTCTGGCCAAAAGGAGCAGCCTCAGCACTACAAGACTGTTTTTTGCACACAGACTCGGACATATTCAAAACAGCAGCCTCCTATGACGACCATACTGACATTGAGGAGCATGCGGAGACAGTAATCAGCTACATAGCCAAATGCACGGAGGATGTCACTGTGATGAAAACCTTCACCGCACGTGTTATAAAAAGCCATGGATGACAACAGCGGTGCGTTCACTACTGAAGGCCCGTGACAGCCTACAGATCGGGGGACAGGAGTGCTTCGCTCAGTCAGGTCTGCGCTTTCACTAGGGATCAGGAAAGCAAAAAGGGCCTACGCAGGCAAAATACATGGACACTTCTGTGACACAGGTGACACCAGATGGATGTGGCAGGGAATTAAAGCTCTGACAGACTACAAGATCAGGCAGAAAACTGATGACAGCGACGCCTCTCTTCCAGACAGACTTAACAATTTCTTTGCATGATTCGAAGCATCAAACACTACAGCAAGGGGGAGAGCCAGTCCCTTTTTACCATCTGACCAGCCGGCTCCAATCATTGATCCAGAGCAAACAGGAAGGACCCTTGCCAGGGTCAACCCACAAAAAGCGGGAGGTCCCGACAACATCCCTGGACGTGTGCTGATGTATTAGCAGATGTCCTGACAGATATTTTCAACATCTCCCTTAGTCAAGCTATTGTCCCCAGATGCTTCAAAACCTCCACAATCATCCCTGTAGCAAAGAAATCAGTTGTAGCCTGTCTGAATGATTACCGTCCCATTGCCCTGACCCCCATAATGATGAAATGTTTTGAACGGCTTGTCAGGCCTCATATCACAGCCAGCCTCCCCTCATCGCTGGATCCTCTACAGTTTGCTTATTGTCCAAATCGCTCTACGGAGGATGCAATATCCACCACACTGCACACAGTTCTCTCTCACTTGGGCAACAAAGACACTTATGCCAGAATCCTGTACATTGATTTCAGTTCAGCGTTCAATACCATCATCCTGCAGAGACTAGTGGAGAAACTGTCGCTGCTTGGCCATAGCACTGCCATGTGTCGCTGGATTCTGGATTCCTTGACAGAGAGGCCACAGTCAGTCCGTGTTGGCAGGAACATCTCTGATTCCATCACACTGAGCACTGGATACCACAAGGCTGTGTGCTTAGCCCATTGCTGTTTACACTGCTAACACATGACTGTGCAGCCAGATTCAAGGAGAACCTGATCATTAAATTTGCTGGTGATACCACAGTGGTGGGGCTCATCAGCAAAAATTATGAAACAATGTACAGAGAGGAGGTCACAACTTGATGCATAATGTCACCAAAACCAAGGAGATGATCGTCGATTTCAGACGGTCTCAGCCTGAGCACACACCCCTCAGCATCAGCGGCTCCACAGTGGAGAGAGTGGAAAACATCAAGTTCCTTGGAGTGCAGATCTCCGACAATCTCTCCTGGTCCAGGAACACCACTGGGATTGTGAAACGGGCCCGGCAGAGATTGCACTCTCTGAGGAAGCATAAACAAGCATCACTCCCCACTAACATCTTAACTACATTCTACAGAGGCGTGGTTGAGAGTGTGCTGACCTTTTGCATCACAACCTGGTAGTCCAGCTGCAGTGCTGTCGACAAAAAAGCCTTGCAGAGGGTGGTTAGGGGAGCAGAGAAGGTTATTGGGGTCTCCCTACCTTCTGTCCAAGACCTCTTTCAGAGTCGATGCCTCCAGAACACACAGTACATCATTAAAGACACCTCACACCCTCTCCATGAACTGTTTGTTCTTCTGCCATCAGGCAAATGTTACAGGAGCATCAAAACTAAAACCACAAGGCTACTAAACAACTTCCTCCCACAGGCAGTCAGACTGCTAAATAGCTGCTCCACCTGACTCTGCTTTGGACACTTTTAACTTGCACTGGACACCTATAACTCGATTTTAACTGACATGTGGCTGTTGTGTTTTACTATTTATTGTTATGTTTATTATTTAGTGTTGTGCTTGTTATGTTATGATTGCACTGCCCTTGAGAAACGCTGTCTCATTCTGCCCTGCAGAGCTGATGTATGGTTAGAATGACAATAAAGTTTTTTGAATCTTGAATTGAATCTTAAAAACTTCAATTTGAATGCTCAATAAACTACACAAATACACAGTTATTTTTCAGTATTGATAACTGGCAACATGCATTGATAATTATCCACTATCAGTGTGAATGGCTTCATTGCGTTGCTTCATTGCCAAATTCCTTGCCCAATGAATTAACCTCTTATTTCTCCAACTCTCAATATTCTTCAGAATCAACACATGCAGCTAATAAAAATTTGAAATAAAACCCAATGCTTAATGTTGAATGTCTTTTTTTTAACTCTCCTTTTGTATAAATACGGAGATGGAGACTACACTTTAATTCCTGGAGATACTGAGATAATCCTGATATCCGATGTGCATGATGATTGCCCACCATATTTGTTCATGCCTTTACAGGTGAAATCCAAATTAGGGGGGGGGGATTGTACTCCTAGAAAACAGTGCCCATCACCATTTTCCATAATGTAAAGCTGCATCATTTGCACATGCTTCAAGAAATGCAAAAAGAGAAAAAACTGTGGTGATTTATTCAGACAGATTCCATTAGAATCTTTGCACACTGAATCCATTTTTGCACACTGATTTTTGAATTCTATAAGGACAAATTTCCATGACCCAAACACCTGTAAGATGGTTTTCCTGTACTTGCCTTTCCCTAGTGATTCCACAGAGCAAAGGTCCAAACTGAAACACCCCTGTGCTCATAACGTACTTCTTCCGAGGGATTTCCTGCTGTTTCAAACTCTTTGTCCGATGTCTGAACACCACTCTAGAAAATCAAGTTAAAAGAATAAACAAAGGGTAGGACACCCAGCAAGTAAATAGGGAAGAACATTGTCCAAGGGTCTGATATCAAAAATAATAGTGGCCAGCTTCAGGTTTACCTCACTCACATCACAGATCAGGAATCAGTGGGAAGAAGCTAGCTGGATTCCTAGTTACAGGACTCTGGATATGGTCATGAAATATAAGCCCAAGAAAATGGTGTATAAAACCATTGATTCTTGAGGTAAGGTAGCTGCACAAAATTTAGGAAAATTGAAAATGCTGGAAATCTCAAAATATAATCAGAAAATGCTGGAAATACACAATGGGCCAGGCAGCACCTGAAGGAAAAGAAAAAAGTCAATAATCTTCAACCGCAACAATTGACTCTGTTTCTCTTCCCACAGATGCAACCTGACCTAGTGAGTATCATTCACCATTATGCCAATCAAAACATACAAAAACTACTAGAGCTAGTTGAACTATTAAACATTGATAAGTGAAAGGTTTTAATTAATTTTAAAAGCTTTAAAATTTTAAATATTTCAAATAACTTAAAGCATTCAATTTCAAAGTCATAGAAACTTAACCCTCATGGGGAACACCCCTTTTGCATGCTCCATTCTCATCAGCCATGCACACTTCACTGTACATTTCCTTGTAAGTGTGATAACTAAATCTGAATTGGTATTCTGACTACTGCACTGCCGCTGCGATTACCTGAGACCAGCACCTGCCATACCTGCCCGAAGTCTGGAGAAGTAAAATGGTGAAAAACCACATCTGGAGAATCCTGGTTTTGGTGTGTGCCTTCAAAGAAACTGTCATCAGCTGGAACAACAGCTAGCCAAGTGATGTTCAGCACAGGACACTCATCATGCTTCCTAGCAAACATCAGGAATTCCAGGAGCATCCATGATGTTTAGCTAATGGCAGGCTTTAAGGAAAACTGTGTGGACAGAGTGATTGGCAATCCAGTTATATCTGTGGGACCACTTCCTGGATATGTGCACTATTAGCCAGGCTTTAAGGGAATTTCACAGTATGGTGGAAGAACATAATATGTCATCCTGATTCTGTACTGGCTAGCATATGGCAGTGTGATGGATCCCCCAATCCTGTTAGTATGCTCCACCATTCATTAAGAGAGTGGTTGACGTCCTACCTCATTGTCATTTTCCATCACGGAGTCCTTTAATGAGACATATTCACTACAGGCAGAAGAGAGGAAGGGGAAAGGAGCTGTCAACATTTCAGGTGGAGACCCTACATCAGGACTGAGTTTCTCCACCAGACTTAGTTGAGCCATATTCACAGATATATGGACTGCTAAATATGTATAGGTTTTCTTCAGGTGCTCTGGTTTCCTCCAACAGTCCAAAGACATACCAGGTACTTTAATTCTCCCACTACTTGGGTGAGGTTAAATCAGTGTGGCTCAAAAGGCCAGAAGTACCTATCTGTAGTGCATCGCTAAATAAAACAAAAATAAGTACTGCTAAATTCCTTTTGCTTATTCCAAGTGTTCGTTTCCTTTCACTTTCAAAATGCTTACTAATTTTGCTGGCTTCTGTTTCAACCATTACATCTCTCCCTCTGTAACATTGCTCAGTGTTTTAGTATTTGACAAACAGTAGGAGGGTGCTCATTTAGTAGAATTCATTGCCATAGAGGATTGTGGATATTAAGTTATTGTTTGTATTTAAGACAGAGATGGATAGGTTCTTGATTGCTTAAAATGACAGTAAGTACAATTGAAGTAATGAATGAATCTACAACAAGTTCAGTTCAAAGTAAATTTATTATCAAAGTATGCACATCTCCAATTACTACCTTGAGAGTCATCTTCTTGCAGCCATTCACAGTAGAACAAAGAAATACAATAGAATCAATGAAAAACTACACACACAGACTAACAAACAACCAATGTGCAAAAGACCAACTATGCAAATACAAAAATACAAATAATAATTTGAAAATTCAATAATATTCAGAGCATTAATTGTAGTCCTTAAAAGTGAGTCCATATATTTTGGAATCAGTTCATTGTTGAAGATACTGAAGTTATCCACATTGGATAACATTCTTAATTCATATAAGAATAAATTGGATAGGTACATGGATGGGAGAGGTCTGGAGGGTTATGGACTGGATGCAGGTCAATGGGACTAGCGGAATAATGTTTCAGCACAAACTAGAAGGGCCGCATGGCCTGATTTCTGTGCTGTAGTGTTCTATGGTTCTATGGTTTAGGAGCCTGATGGTTGAAGGGTAATAACTGTACCTGAACCTAGTGGTGTGGGACCCAAGGCTCCTGTACTTCCTCCCCAATGGCAACTGAGAAGAGAACATGGCCCGCACAGCGGGGGTCCGTGATGATGGATGCTGCTTCCTGCTGACAGTGCTCCTTGTAGATGTGCTCAATGGTGGGGTGGCTTTTCTTGTGATGGACTGGGCTGTATCCACTACCTTTGTAGCCTTTTCTGTTCAAAGGCAATGGTATTTCCATACTAGGTGTGCATCTACTATGCAACTATAAAAGTTTGTCAAAGTTATAGATGACAAGCTGAACATGTGTAAACTTCTAAGAAAATAGAGGTGCTGCTGTGCCTTCTTTGTAAATAGCATTTGCATGCTGGACCAAGAACAGGTCCTCTGAAATGATAACACCAATACATTTAAACTTTCTGCCTCCTTCTATCTCTGATCCCCTGATGAGTAATGGCTTATGGACCTCTGGTTTCTTCCTCCTGTAATCAACAACCAGCTCTTTGGTCTTGCTGACATTGAGTGAGAAGTTCTTGTTGTGGCACCACTCAGCCAGATTTTCAATCTCCCTCCGATTTGCCGATTCATCACCACCTTTGATTCGGCCAAAAGCAGTTGTATCGTCAGCAAACTTGAATATGGCATTGGAGCTGTATTTAGCCTCATGGTCATAAGTATAAAGAGAGTAGAGCAGGGCCTAAGCACACCGCTTTGTGGTGCAGCTATGCTGATGGTGCTTGTAGCAGAGATGCTGTCTGCCAATCCATACTAACTGGGATCTGCTAGTGAAGAAATAGAGGATCTAGTTGCATAATAAATAACTGAAGTCTATGTCTTGAAGAATATTGATTCGTTTTGAGGGGATTATAGTATTGGAAGCCAAGCAGTAGTCAATGAAGAGCATGAAGTATGCATCTTCGCTGTCCTGATGTTCCAGGGTTGGGTAAAGAGCCAGTGAGATAGCATCTGCTGTGGACCTGTTGTGACAGTAGGCAGATTGGAATGGATCAAAGTTACTCCTCAGGCAGGAGTTGATATGTTTCATGATCAACCTCTCAAAGAACTTCATCATAGTACCTCAGACTGTCAAAGCAAGAGGTTAAAGACATCAGGAAACACTCCAGCTAGTTGAATAGCTCAAGTCATTATTATTCAACCAAGTACATCGTCCAGGCCAGATACTTTCTGTGGGTTCACCCTCATAAAGAATGCCCTGACATTGGCCTTAGAGACCGAAATCACAGTGGGGCTTGTGGGAGGTTGTGGAGATCCCCCCATATTCTGTTGGTCCAACTAAGCATAAAAGGCATTCAGCTCATCCGGGAATAAAACCTTGTTGCCACACATGTCAGTTGGTTTTGCTTTGCAGAAAGTGATAGCAATCAAGCATTCTTCTGTGATTCAAGTTTGATCCAGAATTGCGACTTCACCTGTGAGATCTCTTTCCGGAGGTTGTGTCTTTCTTGATTGTCAGACCTGAATGTCACCAATCTAGGCCTCAGCAGATTGCAGATCTCTTGGTTCATTCAGGGTTGCTTTTTGTGGAGACACACTCATCAGCAGTGTCTTTATAAAGTCCATGACAATTGTGCTGTATTCATTCAGGTCCTCTGATGAGTCCTTGAACATGGCCCAGTCCACTGACTTAAATCAATCTGGTAGCTGCTCCTCTGCCTCGTGCAACCACCGATTTGCTGTCCTCACCTCTGATGCATTGCTCTTTCGCCTCTGCCTCCATACAAGTCCAGCATCCGATGGGGAGAAGGCAGGAGAATAGGTTTGAGAGAAAAATTCAGCCATGATTGAGTGCAGAGTAGATTCAATGGGTGAAATGGTCTAATTCGGCTCCTCTATCTTCTGGTCTAAAGAGAGCTTAACCTCATAACCAACACCAAAAAATTCTCTGTGATAGTATTGTTCTGGGACCATTGAGCTGTTAGCCTCCCAAATTGTTCAGGCTCTACTTCCTGAGAACTGGTCTCATTTCCCCACAGGTCTCCAGTCCTACCTCCTGCTCCAGTTCTCCAGACACACATCCTTCTGTTATCCTAAATTTGCACTCACCAGCATGTATCCAGAGATCAGACCTTGCTCATTCCCACCTCCTAGAATTCTGCCTTTGACTGGATTGTACCATAGAATGGTTTTGCCACAGGAGCTGGACATTTTGCCCATGAGGACTATGGTACACCCCTTTCTAACTCTGGTGTTGGCACATTATGGAGTATGAGTTCTGGCCATTTGCACTCCTCCCTATACCGATCATCAGCAACAGTGCAGGACTGGCAGAGGCCTTGGCTAAAAAAATGTACACATCTGCATTTGGTAAACCTCCCAGAAGCACTCACAGAGACTACTAGGAAGATTCTCACCATACAGAAAGCAAGAGCTGAGCTGAACACAAATCAGCCCACAGAATTAGTAAGTTGAAGCTGGCTGCAGCTAAAGAGCTTCAAAAATGTTAAATAAATCTAAATCAACAATTTTAATGCAAATAACAAAAAATTCAAAAACAAAGACATTAATTAAATATACATATAAAATATACATATATACATTAATTAAATATACATATATACATATAAAACATTTATAAAATGTATAAAGCACTTCCTAATCATATACACACACTTTATCGTACAATCTATGTACATAAGCTATCTTATGTATTTATATTTATTGTGTTTTTCAAAATTATTATTATTGTGTTCTTTAACTTTTGTGTTTATTTTTGTGCTGCATCAGATCCAGTGTAACAATTAGTTGGTCCTTTTTACAGGTGTATGGGAAATGATATTAAACAATCTTGAATACTTCCAAGCACTTGTAAACAAATTTGAATGCTTTAAAAAAAGTTAAGGTAACAAACTGTAAGAGTTTTAAAAATGTTGAAAAGATTTACAAAAGCACTTGAGGATAATAAGCTCTCTCTATATTTTTCAAAATTGCCAACATCTGAGCTGAACTTTTTGTAGATGTTCCATTCAGACGATGATGAGAACACTCCTTGTTCACCTCAGGCCTTAGATTCAATGGTGTGTAGAATACTGTACTCAGACCAACTCTCCCTCCTCTGCAGCAGTGGCAAAACACAGTTTGGTATCCAGTGCCAAGTTTCTGACAATAACTTTATGAGATCACTAAAGACACCCCACAAGCTTAATGTTTCCTTCCTTCCAACACCAAAATATTTCCATTTGCTTTCAGTTCAGAAGAGCTACTGAATTAAACAATTCATGCAATTATCATCACACGAATTAGGATCAGCATCCCCATAGCATTCAGCTTCAGTTTTTTAGAAACCCACCTGGGATCCTGGCTTATAGTTGGGAAGGTACAGATTCCTCTGCAGTAGAGCTTGTAGCACCTTTGTGTTCCCACAAGTTCAAAGTTCAGGGTTTGGTCAAATGTCCCACATACCACTGAACTGAAATTCACTTGTAAGGTAACCTCCTCACCAGGTTGCACGATCCAGCGGTAAGGAGGGGCTCTGTGGGGAAGATCAAAAGAATGATTTTAAAAAACGTTCACTGAGGTCAGATGAATAAAAGCAGAAGTTATGGGTCAACACTTATCTTTATTTTACTTAGAGATACAGCAAGGAACAGACCTTTCCAGTTCAGCAAACCACTGATTAACCCTAGCCTAATCACAGGACAATTTACAATGCCCAGTGAACCTACTAAATGTTATATCTTTGAACCGTGGGAGGAAATTGGAACACCCAGAGAAAACTCATGCACACATGGGAAAGAATGTACAAACTCGCTTACAGAGGACACAGGAACTGAACTCCCAACTCCGATGCCTTGAGCTGTAATAGCGTAGCATTAACCGCTACAGTACTATGGTGCTTTCGGCTGGACAGAAAAGTTCTTTTTGGAATTTCCTGACCAAAGACCAGGGAGAAAAGGGTCCTTCAATTTCTATAAAACAAGACAAAGAATTTTCCAAATATGACCTAATCACTGAGGGCAATAATTATCTATTGCAACAGATCTGTAAAATTAAGCATGGGGAAAAACCACGTGTCATACAAATTCGTTCATCCATTACACTTAACTGGTCTAACTCAGCATTCAACTCAAATTTGCTGTCACGATCATGGGCTTGAGTAAATATGTTGGTTTCATCTTCTTCAAATAGACTATAACTTGTTTGACATTCACGTTCCCAGTTTAACAAAACCATAAAAAGCTTTGAGTAATCTTTTCCATGAGTTGCTCTAGGATGTTCTTGCTGAGTTACCTGTATGAACCATTCCTTTCAACATGTGATGACTATTCCACAGTGTGTCAGTCAGCTTTAGCAGCCTGATGCAGTGACCATGAAAGAACACTGATGTATAAAACACGGAACAGAGACAGGCCCTTTGTCTGTCCACTGAGTCTGTACCAACTATGATCTCACTTGTAACTCTCGGTTCAGCTAGCAGCCTAATCCAGGGGAAGACAGCCCTTGGCCCAGCCAAACTTAAGAAACCTTGTTTGGGTGGATGCTGCGCAATGTGTTCCCTGTTACAAATCAGTACCATGAAATAACAAACAATACACAATATGCAATTAAACAACTGAGCTTTATAATTCTTAATTTGACTCTATGATTAGTAAAGAAACAAAAAAGAAGAAAAGGGCCCATTCACATGAAACAGTCTTACGCACAATGTTGGAGCTCATGATTCAGTCCACTGGTTTCCCGTCGACCTCCTCCAAGCGCAGCCGACCCTCGGACCCTTAATACAAGTCTACTTCGTCCAGTGGTCTACCAACTCCCTCCATTTGCGTCTTCTCTCCTCATCTGTCCCTGGCAAAAGGCCGTGAAATCCCTTCTCTCAGACCCACAAGAAAGAACAACATTCCTCTCATTGGATAGCCCCACATTCCAAAGCCCTGTTAACCCTAGTCATAATCCAAACATTGCTGCTACAGACAAACCATTGCATTAGCAATGAAATATAATAAACAGTTTAAATATTCCTTCACTCTCTTCCAACTTTAAAGCAAAACTCCATGAGCTATTATCACTAGAGGAAATATCCTCTGCCATCTCTGCATTGCAGTCTGGTAAATCTCCTGGACCTGATGGGTTTTCTGCAGAATTCTATGAATCATTTTCTTCACTGCTTTCATCCCAATTATTTTTAGTTCTATCTGATTCATTTAAACATGGTAAGTTGCCAGCATCATTTAACAAGGCATGTATCATTCTTTTAGCCAAAAAAAGGTAAAGATCCAATAGAATATTCTTCGTATAGGTCGATTTCTTGGTTTAATGTCGATGTTAAAATTTTGGCTAAAATTTTGGCTCGTAGATTAGAGAACAGTGTACCTTCTACTATTTCTGAAGATCAAACTGGTTTTATTAAAAATCGCCTTCCCTTTTTTAATATACGGCACTTATTTAATATCTTATATTCACCCTTAATTGGGACTCCTGAATGTGTTATTTCTCTTGATGCGGAGAAAGAGTTCGATCGTGTGGAATGGAATTACCTTTTTGCGGTGTTAGAAAAATTTGATTTTGGATGAATTTTTATGACATGGATTCAATTGTTATATTCATGTCCCACTGCTTCTGTTTTGACCAACTCACAGCAATCCCAGTCTTTTAGTCTTAAACGTGGCACCCGTCCCCTACTTTTTGATTTGGCTATAGAGCCACTGGTGATTGCATTTCGTAGCTGTGCTGAATTGATGGGGATTTGGAGGGGAGGTGTTGAGCATAAAGTTTCCCTTTATGCCGATGATCTTTTACTATTTATATCAAACCCAACTACCTCCTTACCCCCAATGTTTTCACTTCTTAATAAATTCAGTCAGCTTTCCGGTTATAAACTTAATTTACACAAGAGCAAACTCTTTCCAATCAATAGAGAAGCACAAGCATTAGTATTTCATGGCCTACCTTTTAAAGTAGTTAATAATCAATTCACTTACCTTGATATTACAGTAACAAGGAACTTTAAGAACTTTTTTTGAGAAAATTTTGCCAATCTCCTAAATTCTATAAAACAGAATCTGACACCGTGCTCACCCTTGTCCATGTCTCTGGTAGGTCGAATTAATGTTATTAAAATATATATCCTTCCTAAATTTTTGTATTTTTTTACAGTAATTACCAATTTTTATTTCTAAAGCTTTTTTTGATGCGTTAGATACTATTATTTCATCCTATCTATGGAAGGGCAACCGTTCCAGACTTAATAAAGCTCACCTTCAAAAATCTAAAAAGGAACGTGGTATGGCCCCGCCTAATCTTCATTTATATTATTGGGCAGCCAATATTTGTTGTCTTATTTTTTGGTCTTTCTTCCATAATCAGTCTGACTGCTCAAAATGGGTGGCAATGGAGTTGAATTCTAGTAAGGATCTTTCCATTTCTGCACTTCTTGGTTCTGCACATCCTTGTCAATTGCCTGGACTAATTGTTAATCCTCTTTTTGGACATACTCTGAGAATACGGGCTCAGTTCAGAAAATATAATAGCCTTCATGGTTTCTCTCTCTCTCTAGCCCTATTTTACACGATCATCTTTCCCTACCTTCTATGCGGAATTCAACATTTCACGATTAGTACAGAAAAGGTATGAGGCCTTTTCAAAGGTAATCGTTCTGCAACTTTTCAACAACTGTCTGTACTCATTTCTTTAGATATCTTCAAATTAGACATTTCATTAACCCTAAAATATCAAACTTTCCTGAGATGCCTGAGAAAAACGTTGTGGACCTGCTTCTTTGTATTAATCCATTGGGTAAAGGTTTAATATCTGCTATTTGGGATAAGTTAGTGATCTTGAGGTTCGATAAAATTAGAACTGCCTGGGAGCATGATTTAAATATTTCCTTATCTGATGCAGTTTGGGATTCAATTCTTAAGTCAGCTAACTCAACCTCTTTATTGCTCACCACTGCCTTTTGCAATTTAAGGTTGTTTTAAGGCTCATATGTCTAAAACTAAATTATCACAGTTTTACCCTGACATTAGTCCCATTTGTGATAAGTGTAAAGGGGCTGAGGCTTCTCTTATCCATATGTACTGGGCCTGTCCTAGTTTTGAGAAATTCTGGAGAGCAGTTTTTTCAATTCTATCCCATATTCTTAATTGCCACTTAGAACCTAACGCTCTGATTGCTCTTTTTGGTACATTGGGTGATGTAGGCATGCACTTGAGTCCGACTAAACGTCGAACATTATCTTTTGCCTCTGTCTTGGCTAGACGGTTAGCTCTTCTTAGGTGGAAAGATGCTGCCCCACCCACTCACGCTCAATGGCTTAGTGATATTATGTCCTGCTGGACCTTGAAAAGATTCATTATTCACTTCTTAATTTGGACATAAAGTTTCATAAGGTGTGGGGACCTTTTCGTGAATATTTTCATAATTCCTCTTTAGATTAAGTTTATCCTTTTTTTTGTACTACAATCCCTCACTTCCAGCTTTTTTTCCCTGTAAGTTTTACGGTTTTTTGTTGTGAATTACGTTATAGTTTTGGTAGTCGGCATTATATTTTCTTTTTTTATATATATTTACAGCTCTGTGGGGTTGAATGCTCTGATTAATTTTTCTTTTATACATAGAAATGGATGGCCTGGGGTTTTATAGTGGGAGGGTGGGGAGGACACTAATTTTATATGATTTTATTTTGGGTGCTTTTTCCTTATTGTTAGGAATTATATACTGGACACGTTTGTTTTGCACTGTATAAATCTCCATCTTGTTGATGTTTTTTTTTCTGCCACTGTATTGTAGAAACGCATAAAAAATTAATTTAAAAAAAAGAAGCTCCCAATTGATCCACCGCTCAATCCTGCCTCTCATTTCCCTCTGCCTTAACCGTGATGGCAAACTGATGCATGGCCTTCACCCCCGGGGCAGGAGCGCTCTCCCACTCCTCGTCCCTATCCAGTCCCTCATGCGCCCGTTGGGACAAAACATCAGCATCAATGTTCCTGCTTCGCGGCCAGTACTTCAGGCTGAAATCACACGCAGACAACGCTGCCAACCACCGATGGCCTGTGACATCCAGTTTCGCCGAAGTCAGGATATAAGTTAGGGGGATGTTGTTCGTTCTCACCTCATACTTGGCCCCTTAGAGGTAGTCACTCAGCTTATCTACCACCGCCCATTTCAACGCCAGAAATTCCAACTTGTGCGTGGGATAGTTTATCCTCAGAGGATGACAGACTCCGGCTGACAAACGCAACGGGTCTCAACCTGGTGCCCTAATGCTGACACAGGATGCCCCCGAAGCCCTCTCGGCTGGCATCCATATGCAGTACATATGGCAATCAAGGGTCCGCAAAAGCCAGCACCGGTGCCAGGGTCAGCAGCTCCTTCAGTGACTGAAAGACCTCCTCACATTTTGCATCCCACTTCAGTCCAGAGTGTTCCAACGGGCTAAGATACTCTCCATTCTCCTGTCCTTTTTCCCCTTCCCTTTCTTCCCCAAGGGCAGGTAACTGCGCAGAAGCTGGTTTAACAGATGATTTACTTTCGCATAGCCTTTCACGAACCTCTGATATTAATCACAGAACCCAAGGAACGAACGCAGAGCGCTCTCAGTCTGGGGTCTTGGCCAAGTGGTCACCGTCTCGATATTAGCTGGATCTCTAGGTACCCCATCCCATGAGAATATGTACCCAACATAGCTAACAGACGTTTGTTTGAACTGGGACTTGTCCAGGAAAAGTTTTAACCCTTCAGCTTTCAGGCAGCCCAACACCTTCAGCAGCCTCACTCATGTTCTTCCAAGGTGGATCCAAACACTATGAGGTCATCCAGATACACTAAAACTTCAAGCAAGTTCATCTCCCCCACCGTCTTCTCCATGACCCACTGAAAAGTTGCAGGGGCTCTCGATATGCCCTGGGGCATCCTTTCAAACTGGAAAAGCCCCAGGGGGCATATAAATGCTGTCTTCTCTTTGTCAGCCTCATTCATGGGGATCTGGTAATATCCATTCTTCAAATCCAGCACTCTGAACCACTTTGCACCACTCAGACAGGCCAGCACGTCTTTGTTCCATGGAACCGTATACTGGTCAGGGACAGTGCACCTGTTCAGAGTCCTATAGTCCACACACATGCATACCTTCCCATTCTTCTTCCGGGCCACTACTACTGGGGATGCACAGGGACTTTGGGACTCAATAATGATCCCAGTATCCTTCAACTTACACAAATGCGGCTGCACGTTTTCCACGTCTGCAGGGGCCAGTTGGCGCAACCTCTCCAGTGTCCTTGGTCACCGGGATAGTGTGACGAGTGCTCTTGGAACAACCCACATCAAACTCGTCAGTGGAAAAGACACCTTCCAGTTTCAACATCTTCTCTACCAACCTCCTCTTCCAATCCGCAGGCACTGGGGAGTCCCCGAAGTTGAATAACTCAGCTGTCAACTTTCCCCCCTTTTCCAATAGTTTCTCCCTGGCTTATCTCACAGGGACACTAGACATTACTGTCACTGGGAACTGGTGCGCCAGGGGCATCCCCCGCTTGAAGATGACCACCCTATTCTTAGTGTTCCTGACAATCACTGCCATCCTGCTCACCTGTACAACTGAGGGCTTTGGTAGTTCGGGCTTCACCAGTACCCCAGCAGGAAATCCTGACTCCCCCGTGTGGTCTGCCGGAGTATCCACTAAGAGGGCTTCGCCCTCAGGCACTCCAGGAAAATTGGGGGTCCCCATCACTCTCGCTGCATCCCCAGGCCATACCACCATTGGCTTCAACTGGGTGAAAAACACGGTCACTCGTCTAAATTCAGTATCCAGCCTAATGCAGCCACGCACTTCCTCAAAAGCAGCTCGAAACACTGGGTGCACGGACAGTGTTCTCAGAAAGCTCTCGCCAGCCTTCTCCTTGCAGGCCCCCATGAGCTTCCTCACAAGAGGGGTGTTGGTCCCCACCAGAATTGAAACGCCGCCCTTCTCAACAGGGTCCAGACAAACCAAGACGAATGTATCCAGGACCTCAGACACTCCCACATCGGCTTGCGAGAACTCCAGTTTCACTGAGAAATAACCGTCGAATGGATAATCACTGGCACTAAGCCCCCAGAACTCCAGTGCCCCATCTGGTGTCAATGGTAAGTGCTTCAGATACCGGTTGTAAAACGAACGGTACAACAACGTGACCTGCGATCCGGTGTCGAGGATGGCTTTAGCATAAATACCCTCTATTCATAGCGACACACTGGAGCATGATCCCAATAAACCTTCAGGAATTGGGCCCTTTGCTTTCGGGGATTCCTTGGTATATTGCTGGGGACGTGCTCCCCCACCAGGCCGTTCCGTCACTGGGTCTCCTCTAAGTTTTCTCAACATCTCTCTCTACTGAACTACCCAGGGGCTCACTCTCTTTCTGGCGTGACACCTGCTGCCAGCAGCCCTCTGCATTGTTCGTCCCCTTGGGGAATCCACTCTCCTGTCAGCTCCATCATATGGGGGGGCGGGGGAGGTCACACCCGCTGATAACAGCCGACGTACCTCCATTCTTAACTCTGCCACAATCTCCTCTACCGCTCCCCAGGGTAGGCTATCTTTGGTCACTTCACCACAGGGGACTACTACCGAGGACTGTACCCTGCTGACGGAGGCCTCCCACGCCTCCACCACATTCTCCTCTTCCCGTACCTCTCTGATCAGCTCAACAAAAGATGGAAGGAGTGCGTCTTTTGACTCTGTTAGAGACCCCAAGCAATCATGTCATGGGACTGGGCGCCCTTGGCTATTTGGTCCAATCTTAACTGATCCACCTCAGCTGCCTGAATGACCCCTCTGTGCTGCAAGTAATTTAATTGCCTCTCTAGCCGAAAAATATAAGCAAAAAGCTTCTGCCCCTTCTCCTGACGCATGTTCTGAAACCCACCATGAGCTCCAGCGGGCTTCCTCTCGGGCCAAAAGCATTGTCCAGTGCTTGAATATATGTGACTGACAGCTGTCGCTACGGGATACCGCAACCTGGCGGCTCTCACGTCAGCGGCCTGCCCACTCAAACTCTCAACCAATCTCTGTTGTTTTACATCATCAGAGAACTGCCACTCATCTAGCAACTGAGGGGTCTGCTCCACCCAAGTCTCACACTCCTCCTCCCCTTTAGGAGCGGGCATTATTCCAGAGAATAGGTGGAGCCTACCAAGCTGGCACCTTGAACCCAGGCATTTTTCCATTTATTCACCAGAGAGGTAAGGGCAGATACTAACTCAGAATTCTCACTCTTCACCGGGGGACGTGGACCAATTAGACATTCCAAATCCAACTACTCCTTCTCCTCACTCCTCAGAAATGATAGAACCCTGTTTTGAAATCTCCACCCCCAGCTACCACTATGTCAGCGCTAGTCTACATTAAAACAAGAGCTGAGTCCACCATTTTGTCAAACCTCCGCTCCACAATCGCAACTTTAACAGTACTTAACAGGCGAATTAACAATTCATCTGGAGTACGAATATCTACCCCATTGGTTCAAAGCTCAGCATCCAATGAAATCAATCCCGAATGAAGCCCCCACAATTGTAACTCTTGGTTCAGCTAGCGACTTAATCTAGGGGAAGATAGCCCTCAGCCCAGACAAACTTAAGAAATCTGGTGTGGGTGGATGCTGCGCAATGTGTTCCCTGTTACAAATCAGTACCACGAAATAACAAACAGTACACAATATGCAATTAAACAGCTGAGCTTTACAATTCTTAATTTGACTATATGGTTAATAAAGAAACAAAAAAAAAGAAAAAGGCCCACCCACATGAAACAGTCTTATGCACAACGTTGGAGCTCACAGTTCAGTCCACTGGTTTCCCGTCAACCTCCTCCGAGTGTAACCGACCCTCAGACCCTTGCTCCAAGTCCACTCTGTCCGGTGGTCTACCAACTCCCTCCATTTGCGTCTTCTCTTCTCATCAGTCCCCGTGAAATCCCTTCTCCCAGATCATAAGGAAGAACAACATCCCTCTCATTGGATGGACAAACATTCCAAAGCCCCGTTACCTTTAGTCATAGCCCAAACATTGCTGCTACAGAGAAACCATTACATTAACAGTGAAACCTTACAGCACATTACACACTCTACTCTAAGCAGGCTGGTGAACCTATAGAGCAGTCCAGAGCATAATGAGGGAAAAAAAAAATAAATTAAGATTAAATGGATGAAATTAACTTTGTGCAAATAACTCTCATCCAATGAAATTTGCATTCTATAACAGTTTTTGGCTTAGGTGCGGTACATTACCAATACAAATCTCTGCAGTGTGACGCCCTTCAGTGCAAGTACAGCTTACCGGACTGCTGTGCTCTCCTCTTTGGCTGTTACTTCAATTCCACTGCCGTGGTCAACGTCCGACAGAGGTGAAGGTGCACCAACAACTGAAGAGCGAGAATCACGCCGGCCCTTCCGGTGGCCACCAGATCGGCGTTTATCACGGTCCACCTCAGCTTTCTCTATTTTGTCTTTCTTTGATCTCCCTTTCTGCTGAACCGCTGCTTCTTCCTGGTGAGAAACAGGACAACTGTCTACAAAACTCAGAAAGGCAAACTTGCATTGCTACGTCACCTTTCTTAAGCCAGAAAGTGGTGAATCTGTGCAATTCATTGCCACAGGCAGTTGTGGAGGCCAATCATTGGTATATTTAAAACTGGACTTAAGATAGATTCTTGATTAGTCAGTGGCATGGAGATATGGGGAGAAGGCAGGGGATAGACTCTGAGTAGGAAAAAGGAAATGGATCAACCATGATGAAGCAGCAGAGCAGACTCAATGGTTCTGCTCCTATAACTTATGGTCTTTCATTAGCTCAGAACATCCAAATCATTGTGCAGTCGTTGAAGTACAACTCAAGCACAGCCACACAAAATGCTGTAAGCTGGCCATGTTCTAACTGCTTCCGTTTACTCACTGACCAGATAACCTATTTATCCAATCAGAGATAAACTCCTTCTCCAGCTTTGCAAATTATTGAACTTTCTTGCAGTCTTCTGATGAAGGATATTTAATTTGAAGCATTAACTGTGTTTTACTTCCCACAGATGCAGCTTGACCTGCTGAGTTTTTCCAGCATTTTCTGTTTTGTTTTGATTTCTGGCACCTACAACCTGTTTCTTGATATCTGAAGTGTACTGCAGCACATCAGGCAATTTGTGTGTGCCAAACGGCAGAGGGATGCTTCTCCCTTGGCACTTTCCCCGGTAATCACAGGAGGTATAACACCTGCCCCTACATCTCCCCACTCCCCACTATCCAGAGTCCTCCGCAACACTTCCAGCTGAGGCAAACACTCATAAGCATCTACTCTGGCCTTATTTATTGCATCGTGTGCTCCCAATATGGCCTCTACATTAGTGAGACTGGATACAGACTGTGTGACCACTTCACCAAGCAACTTCACTCCACCCACATGGCCATCCAGATCTCCTAATTGCCAGCCATTTTAATTCCCCTCCCCATTCCCACACCAGCGTTTCTGTCCTGGGCCTTCTCCACTGAGTGAGGCTAAACAAAAGCAAGAGGAACAGCATCATTTCCTTGGCTGCATGAAGACTGAATTCTCCAATTTCCACACACACCTCCATTGATACTAGCTGACCCACTGAGTTCCTCCAGTTTTTCGCTTATTACTCCAGCAAAGGCAATCTTTTGTGTCTCCAGCAAAAGCATACTAACTAGGTGGCCTGGCTTTGAGGATAAAAGCTAAAAAGCACACCAAGGAAACCCATTGTGCCCTAAGGATGGTGAAATAGAACCTTCTATGTCTATTGAGGAAATAGAGACAACTTGGGTTTAAATCTCATCTGAGTGACTGTACCTCCAGAGTAACTCGTCATACTGCACTGCTAGGATCAGCCTAGGTCATGTGTTCAGAGGTCCAAAGCATGGCTCAAAGCCATGAACATAGCTTACCAGTCCAGACCTATACTCTAATATTGTCTTACCTTGATAACTGCGATCACCAGTTCAGATCTATACAATGTCTAACCTTAACCACCGGGGGTGTCAGTTCAGACCAATACTCCAATGTCTTACCTTAATCACTGGAACCATCGGTTCAGGATCTTGTTCAGACTCTTTCTTGTCTTCAAATAACAAATGTTGTTCTTCTGTCTTAAATGAAAGTGAGAAGTGGCTCAGCACATCCTGCGCTGAACTGGGCCTCCGTTCTACAGGGTACTTCACCACTGAAAACAAGGCAGCTGGTGGAATAGGGGGACCACCCAGACCCAAGCCTAAACTGTCTAGAATCTACACAAGAAAAAAACAATGTGAAATGAATAATTATCAAGAAGGAAGTAAAATATTCATTCATTAGGCTTGAACAATACACTTTTTCCTCATTTAAAGTGCAAGAGGCAACTTCAATGATAGACCATTAGTAAGAGAAGCACAAACAAGAGATATGGCTGCAAAAATAAGGGGTTGGTAATTTAAATCTGAGGAGTGGAGAAATTTCTTCTCTCAGAGCAGAGTATATCTCTGGAATTCTCTGCCCCTGAGGGTGACAGAGAATATGCATAAGCCACGATGTGAGAAAGGCTTGCAGGGCGATGCGGGCTACTGCTATTTCTTGTTTCCTCTTACTTTATAGAAATGAGGACATTGTCATCCTCTTTTCCTTGCTGTGAGTGATACAGGACACTATCTTTCTCCCTCTATGATCACACTTACTGGCAACTCATAGAACAGGAGTCAGCTTTCTGCTTTTATCCTGTGTGACTTTGAAAGGCAGAGGAAATGAAGCTAGATTGTGTGTTTTTTTTCAGGTCTCCCTCTGTTTTCTCATCATATAGCTGGCAGGACCTCCCCCTAACCCTCTGATGCATCACCAATTTATCTGCATCTGTGTGTGATTCTGCTCAGGTGGTCGTTGCCACTGGAGGTATGGAGACAATGACTGCAATCAGGACTGGCAAACCTGACTGTCCATTTCTCAGATGGGAAACTGAGCAGAACAATGCCACTACCATTTCCTTCAGGATCAGCCTGCACCAAATCACCTCTGATTTTCTTTTAAAGTCAGTGGTAATTGTGAGATCAGTAATCAATGTGCAATTGACTCGATCCAATTCACCATCACCAGTGCATTTCTTTTGATGTCAAGCTCCCGACTTCTCATCTCAGTCCAACTGCTCAGTAGCAGCATTCAAAAGTACAGCATACACTGCTCTTACCAGATTGTCTCAATCCCATCTCCCTCAACTCCACCATGGCCCCTAAACTGTCAATATGCCTGGTAGGCTTAAACCATTATCACCACAAATTCTGCTCTGTGTCCATCAACTTCATCTCTCTCTAAGGTGCTGTGAGAGGTTGGATTCAGCTGGTCAGGGCCTCACTGGCACATTTAATTCAGCTCTGAACGATACACCTGAGCTCAGTAAGGTGGCTTAGTTCTACTGTAACTCAACTATCCAATGCCTCAGCTCATCCACAGGTAAAACCCTCAGCTATAACCTTCAACACAGTCCAGTCTACCCTCCTCATTCTAGATTTAGTAAATGACATCCAAAACACTTTTGCCTGTGCTCTGATATGTATTGCCCCATTCTCCCCAACCTTCCTAACCTCCCCAATCAAAGAATATCTCACTTTTAAAGTTCTTATTTTCTAATCTCTTCAAGGTGCGACTCTTCCCCATTATTGGTCATCCTCTTGATCACTCCTGATTTCTCAGCATTGACAGCTGTACCTTTAGCGTCCTCAGTTCAGGATTCCTTAGAGAAACTTTGTAGCCTCTATATCTCTCTAATCTCCTTTACAACAGGACTCAGTATTATCATTCCAGTTAAGTCAGTATTAAATGTACGTTGCTGTTGTTTTGTTGCTTGTTGTGTTTTTGTTGCCTTGCCAAACACTGCAGTCACACTATGATAGCCCCAAAACATGTGACAATACCTGCGGGCTGTGTCCATCACTTCCCTAGGTTGCGCCAGTTAACATAAACCATGTATTTCACTGAATGTTTCAGTGTACAGTATGAGTGGTAAATAAATCTGAATATACCCCAATATGACAATGTATTTCACTGAATGTTTCAGTGTACAGTATGAGTGGTAAATAAATCTGAATATACCCCAACATGACAATGTACTTCACTGAAAGTTTCAGTGTACAGTATGAGTGGTAAATAAATCTGAATATACCCCAACATGACAATGTACTTCACTGGATGTTTCAATGCACAGTATGAGTGGTAAATAAATCTGAATCTGAATCTGATTATACCCCAGCATGTCAAATAAAGCAAAGGAATATTTTGCAATTATCCTCACAAACAAAAAGAATTCTTTGCACGAAGGGAAGGGGGTTTAGGTAAAGAGCTTAAATAGTTGGCAGGATTCAGAATGGAAAAGACACCCAGTGCACATGGAATAAATCCTGAGCTGCTGCTGCAAGAAATTAAAACGGAAGCAGTGGAGGCTGCCATTAGAGTTTCTCAGATCAACATGGATGTCGGTATGGTGCCAGTCATACTGTGCAAGTCCTTCAAGAAAAGAAGGGGAATAAACCAGGTAATGGCAGCCAACAGTGGAAGTGAAGGAAACTTTTACAGATACACTCTGGTACAAAGCTACTTTGCATTACTTGGAACGACGCAAATTTCTCAGTGACAGTCAGCTTGGATTTTTTTTTATTTAAGACAAATTGTCATCAACTAACTTGAATGAATTCTTTATGGAATTGATGGAGACAGATGACATCGATGGTTTCAAAAGACATTCGGTCAAGTATCACAAAATAGACATTGAAACAATGTTATTGGAAGCCAAAGGCACATAATCACCGATCAAGCATGGTGAAACTGGTAGGGAAAATAGGTGCAGCACAGCACGGAAAGAAGATGTAGAAGAGAAATTCCAGCCCAGGCTTAGGAAGAATTGGAGATTATAAGAAGGAGCATAAACACAACCTGTGCATGACAGAAGGCTGAGAGACAGCACAGGTCTAGGAAGGGGATTGAGCAGCATGCAAGCACAACGGCTGCAATGAGGTTCTTACACAGAGATCAAGAAAATACATACAGTTAAAGCCACAGGACATAAATAGTAGATCAAGGACCACAGCTTGGAGAGGGCATTGAGGGAAGGAAGAGCTGAACACATGTAGGGAAAAAAACAGAACTTCCCTGGATGTCGAACAGCAAAAAATATAAAAGTGGTGAAAGTGGTAATACTGAACATAAATACAACACCGCACAAAAGGAGCAAAATAGGAGGACTAAGGGACATAAACAGAGAAAGGGATAATGGTTGATCAGCAGAATGCTTCAGAAGAGGATCTTGGAGCAAAAGTAGAGAGGTGCAGGATGGTGCATCGAGGAAGGCAGGTGGAAGACAACACTGGCTAAGGCAAAACAACAGGTTCACAAAAATATAATACACCAAAGGCCCATTTTTATTGAGAACAATGCAGGAAGGATGAGGAGTGTCAGATAGCACAGATATGGACAAAGACACAACAACAACAACCCAAGAAACAACATGGTCACAACATGAGCTAACAGTAAAGCTCCCAGATTAGCCCATGGGTACTTTGCAGGTGTGTTTTGGACAACACTTCAGAGAAAGAAGCCTTAAGCCTGACACAGAGACAGCAGATAATGGGTTCAGCCATTCAGTGCTAGATCAGCATGGACCTAATAAAACTCCATTAGGTCCTATTCTTGCCTACCCAAATCTCTCAATAGTCAGGAACTCAAGACAACCTCAGACTGAATTCCTTTCCTACAGAATCAATAAAAATCTCTCTTCCTGGTCCACATCAAGTGGGAGGTGCTGATGGTTAGCTTTGCTCCCGAGACAGTGACCTTCAGCGTCTTCATTTTCCTGACTTCCCCAGGACACGGGGACAAACCTCCCTGGTTCCCCTACTCCCAGATCCCAGGGTCATATTTCTCTCTGGTGGATCTGCTGATTTCACCCATTGATGTCTTCTCCAAACCCATCTTTCCATGAAGTCCAATTTCTCCCTCAACAGTCTTTCCATTAGCCTTAGTAGAGACTCTCCTCCACTAACACCACTCTGGTTTCTTCAAATCGGCTTTCATCCCTTTGACTCTGTAAACAACTTATCACTCACAGCTTCCTGCTGCCCACTGAACCCTTTAAACCGTCATATCTATCACCCCTATTCTTCCCACGACCTGAATCCCTCCAATCAGGTATAAATATAAAATCAATCTAAAATCACAGATGAAAACAATAATGATGTTCAACATGACTTTGCTTAAACCTGTTCATCCTTCCCAATCTGCCCTCATATTTAATGCAGGAGAAGTCTCTAGTATCTTTTTTCATCTGGTAGCATCCAGAAAATTATTTCGGATAGCTTCTCTTCATGCTTGTAATGCTTCATTTACTGTAACACTTCCGCATTTCACATCTACTTGAATCATCAAGTAACATAACAACACTTTATGTACATGACATCTAGCTCGACTTCACCACAGCTCCCCTTTGTCTCCTCACCGTCTCTAAAATGTCAGAATGCCAACACTGAGTTCCCCCAACTGAATACTAGAATGATTGAAATCTATTCCTCTACCACAGACTCCACCCATCTCCCCAAGATCTGTCAGAAACAGAACGAGACCATTCATGACCTTAGTGTTTCATGTGACCTGGATATTCTTTTAGCTGATGTAAGCATGACATAACTAATATCACTTACATATTACCAGGTGACCCTGCCTTATCTAACTTAATCTGCTGAGCATTCCATTATCTCCCTTCCTTGCTTTAATCTCTATATTTAAATTCAATCAAAACTTTGAAGTTTATGTCCAGACTTGCACCCAGTACTGTTTGTTCTATTAGCCCTGAAACAGGGTTTCAAACCAAAACTTTCCGTTTCTTTGCCCTACAGATGTTGCCAAACCTGCTGAGTTCCTCCAGCAGATCGTTGCTCCAGATTCCTGCATCAGCAGTCCCGAGTAGCCCCAGTTCTACTTGCCCAGATTCCTGCATCAGCAGTCCCCTGTAGCCCCAGGTTAGTTCAAAATCAGTGGCACCCATCTCTTATTTTTTAAGTTCTTGTCCTTGCTTTCCAGAGTCAGGCCTGCACAGGCAGGATTCTCCCAGTCTCCACCCAGCTAGCAGGAATCACCTGCTGTCCGTTTCCAACTCATCACCTGCAGCCCATTTAAACCCAGCTCTCATCCGCAGTCCTTCTTCACCCACTGAATCAACCAGTTTCAAAGTTGTTCCTAATCTTCAGTTAACTTGTTGCACGTGAGTTTACCATCTGTTTTTTGACCCATGGCTTAATATTTTGCAGTTGATTACTAAAGTTATTGTTCACCATTAAACTGTCTCCGCTGCTCTGTGTTTGGATTAACCCTCCTCTACATTTCCTAACGGAATGGGTGAACCATCGATTGCCCCAGCAAAGTATGCTCACCTAAGGAAGTCATCCATCCACCTGAGCACATGATCCAGAAGCAGCAGGAAACAATTGACCATCTGCTTGCTACTCTCTTCCAACTCTCCGCTCTATACAATAACCCTGCAACAGTCAACCTCCTCCCTCTAATCTCTGGATTCCTGTACCCAAATGCTTCAATAGATCCCCAACCCGATGCCACAACTTCCTGTTCCAGTGGATCTTATAGTGTGAGCTCAAACAATCTCTGTATTCTACGGACCAAGCTAAAATTGTCTTTGTATCTCTCTCTTGACTGGGTGAGCACAGATCAAGGCAGCTGCTAACTGGGACAATGAAACCACTATTTGCAATGAATATGAGAAATTCACTGCTGGGATGCAGTGGGTTTTTGACCATCTGGCAAGTGGAAGGTGGACAGTGGATCCAATACGAGGCTCACGTTCGGTACAGGATTACATCATTGAATTCAGGACCCTTGCGGTGAAGTGCAGCTGGATCGCAGAAGCGTGCTGACCCATCGTGGTCTCTCAGAGCACTTGAAGGATGAGTTGTCTATCTTGTCAACCTCAAAAGCCCCATCACTCCGGCCCTTCAAATAGACAAGCATCTTATGGAACTACCTTCCAGGTCATGAGTCAGAACCCCAGTTCTGTTTCTAGAACAATTTCAGACCGCAGGACCTTCATCATCCATGCCTCCAGAGCTCATGTAGGTAGGGAGAGCTCGCATAACCCACAAAGACTACGAGCATCGGTGGAAAAGCAACTTGCGTGTTTACTGATCACCTATGAAGCAAATGCCGAACACAGCACCTCCAGGAAGAGTGAGGGGCCTTCTATCTGATTAAGTTCCCCCCGGTCTCTAATTACAGCACCACAGCCAACACACTTCCTCTGTCTTCTTCCACTTCCCGATGACTCTGTGCACATAGGAGACTCTTGTGGATTCCGGTGCAGCAGGCAACTTTCTAGACCAGACTCTTTGTGCTCTTGGACCCCCTACCAAGCCTATTTCTCATCCTTTCTGCATTATGGCCATTAACGGACATCCCTGGGGCCTGAGTTGTTCAGAACATGCGCGTGAGCAACGGAGAGTCCAACTAATTTCTCCTTATCAACTCACCCAACAATCCTTTCATCCAGTGTTACCCTGGCTCTCCACTCACGACTCTCACTTCGCCTGGTTACCTGGTTCACTGCTGAGTTGGGGACCTACTCACCAGACCACTGGCCTGCAACCTCAGTAGATTTCAACCCATAAATCCATGGACGGAGGAAACCCTCACCCTCACCGAACTTCCACAAATACCATGCCTTAGCCATCACCTTCAGTAAAAAGGAAACCAGTACCCTGCTGCCTCATAGATCACACGACTGCGTGATCGATCTCTTCCTAGGCACCATCACTCCCTGAGATTGTCTGATCTCCCTCTCCTCTCCTGAGATCCTAACCATGCATGACTATGTTGCCAAAGTGCCACAGCACAGGTTAATTCGACCATTTCAATCCCCAGCCGGTGCAGGATGGAGATCTCCGTCCCTGTATTATCTACTGTGGACTCAAAATATTCATCATTAAGAATCGCTATCCTCTTCCCTTGATGGACAACTCATTTGAAACACTCCACAGGGAGCAGATCTTGACCAAACTGAATCTACAAAGTGTGTACACCCTGAACTGCACTTGTCAGGGAGATGAGTGGAAGATGGGATTCATAACATCCACTGGCCACTATGAATACTTGGCGATATCTTTTGGACTTTACAACAGTCCAGTCATTATCCATGCTTTCATTTATGAGATCCTCCGAGACATGCTACACAGGTATGTGTTTGTCTACCTCAATGACATTCTCATCTTCTCCAAGGACCACAAGACCACATCTGTCATGTCCATTCAGTCCTTCAGCATCTTCTCAAAAACCAATTGTACTGCAAGTTGGAGAAATGTCATTTGCACACCCCAGCCATTTCCTTCTTGAGTTATGTTCTTTCACGCTAAATCGTAACCATAGACCCAGAAAAAGTGCGTGCAGTTGTTGAATGGCCCTGATGGTGCTCCCTCAAACAGCTACAGCACTTCATGGGCTTCTCCAACTTCTACTGCCATTTCATCAAGAAAATCACTCGCACCTCCCTGACCAAATCATCTTCTTCACTGATAACCTTGACTGCTGCTGTGAGACAGACCTTTGCGCTTAAAAGACGCTTCACCACTGCTCCCATTCTTCATCATCCGAGCCCCTATGGACCTTTTGTGGTAGAGATGAACGCACCTGACATAGGCACTGGGGTTAGGTCATCCATGCCCAGCAAGGACCAGACAGGAAGACACACTCTTGTCACCTTATCATGCATTTCTGCTCTGCACAGCACCATCATGGAGAAGGAAATGGAGCTTCTTGCCATTAAATGTGGCTTGGAGGAATGGTTACATTGGCTGATAGGAACCCAGAGCCCTTCCTGATCTGGACTGACTACCAGAACATTGTATCCGTACAACAAGCCTGCCTTCTCAACCTACATGAGGCTCACTGGGCTGCCTTCTCCGAGCAATTCAACTCCACCATCTCATAGAAACAGAAAACCTACAGCCCAATACAGGCCTTTCGGCCCACAATGCTGTGCCAAACATGTACTTACTATAGAATTACCGAGGGTTTCCCATAGCTCTCTATTTTTCTAAGCTCCATATACCTATCCAGGAGTTTCTTAAAAGATCCTATCGTATCTGCCTCCACCACTGTTGCCCGCATCCCATTCCATGCACTCACCACTCTCTGCATTTTAAAAAAAAACTTACCCCTGACATTACCTCTGTACCTACTTCCAAGCACCTTACAACTGTGTCCACTCATGTTAGCTATTTCAGCCCCAGGAAAAAGCTTCTGACTATCCACACGATCAATGCCTCTCATTATCTTATACTCCTCTATCAGGTCACCTCTCAACTTCCACCGTTCCAAGGAGAAAAGGCTGAGTTCATTCAACCTATTCTCATAAGGCATGCTCCCCAATCCAGGCAACATCCTTGTAAATCTCCTCTGCACCCTTTCTATGGTTTCCACATCCTTCCTGTAGTGAGGCGACCAGAACTGAGCACAGTGCTCCAAGTGCGATCTGACCAGGGTCCTATGTAGCTGCAACATTACCTCACAGCTCCTAAATTCAATCCCACGATTGATGAAGGCCAATGCACCGTACGCCTTCTTAACCACAGAGTCAACCTGTGCAGCTGCTTTGTGTGTCCTATGGACTCAGACCCCAAGATCCCTCTGATCCTCCACACTGCCAAGAGTCTTACCATTAATACTATATTCTGCCATCATATTTGACCTACCAAAATGAACCACCTCACACTTATCTGGGTTGAACTCCATCTGCCACTTCTCAGCCCAGTTTTGCATCCTATCAATGTCACACTGTAACCTCTGACAGCCCTCCACACTATACACAACACCCCCAATCTTTGTGTCATCAGCAAATTTACTAACCCATCCCTCCACTTCCTCAACCAGGTCATTTATAAAAATCACGAAGAGAAGGGGTCCCAGAGCAGATCCCTGAGGCACACGACTGGTCACTGACCTCAATGCAGAATATGACCTGTCTACTCTTTGTTTTCTGTGGGCAAGCCAGTTCTGGATCCACAAAACAATGTCCCCTTGGATCCCATGCCTCCTTACTTTCTCAATAGGCCTTGCATGGGGTACCTTATCAAATGCCTTGCTGAAAACCATATACACTACATCTACTGCTCTTCCTTCATCGATGTGTTTAGTCACATTCTCAAAAAATTCAATCAGGCTTGTAATGCACAACCTGCCTTTGACAAAATCATTCTAACTATTCCTAATCATATTATGTCTCTCCCAATGTTCATAAATCCTGCCTCTCAGGATCTTTTCCATCAACTTACCAACCACTGAAGTAAGACTCACTGGTCTATAATTTCCTGGGCTATCTGCACTCCCTTTCTTCAATAAGGGAACAACATTTGCAACCCTCCAATCATCCAGAACCTCTCCCGTCCCTATTGATGATGCAAAGATCATCACCAGAGGCTCAGCAATCTCTTCCCTTGCCTCCCACAGTGGCCTGAGGTACATCTCGTCTGGTCCCAGAGACTTACCCAACTTGATGCTTTCCAAAAGCTCCAGCACATCCTCTTTCTTAATATCTATATGCTCAAGCTGTTACTGACCAGGGTCCCAGAACAAAAAGGCAATGCCCTATTACCAAACTGGACCCAGCTGAACTGAAACCAATCCTCAGCCCATCATTCCATCCTTGCATCTTGAGAACCAGATCTGCCAACACCTGCTCCATGACACACCTGACAAATACATGTACATGCCAGCAGCTGTGGGCCCACTCCTCACCGCTTTCCAGCCATCGGGGTGCATGATGGATTTTGGATTTCTGTGCTGCCGAATCTGGTAGCCCACTATGATCACAGATGTGTGCCAGTTTATCGCTGCCTGCACTCACTGTGTGCAGTCCAATTCTTCAACCAGCAGCCTTTTAGGCTCTTGCATACCCTACCCGTCCCTCGATACACATGATCCCATCTCATCATGGGTTTGCCACCTTCCAGTGGAGCCATGGTGACCATGACAGTGGTGGACCAGTTCTCCAAGGTGGCTCACATCATTGTCCTCCTTAAACTTCTGTCAGCACTGAGAAGGTAGACACGGTTCTCCAACATGTACTTCGTCTCCACTGTTTCCCTCGGGACATTATGTCGGATGGGCCCACAATCTCTTGCTTCTGGGGAGCCTTCTGCTCCTTCTTCTACCCCTCAATAAGATTCTTCTCTGCCTATCATCTGCTGACCAGCAGTCAGTCAGAAAGAGCTAATCATCAAATGGAAAACTTTCTGCAATGCTTCACCGTCAGGCCTGCACAGGCAGGCACCTCCCAGTCTCCACCCAGCTAACAGGAATCACCTGCCACTAGTTTCCAACTCATCACCTACAGTTTATTTAAACCAGTTCTCAGCCGCAGTCCTTCTTCACACATTGAACCAGCCAGCCTGAACCTGTTGCTCCTAGCTTTCAGTTACTTTAAAGCCTGTGAGTTTAGTTTCTGTTCTCTCTTGTTTTGTGGCCTATTGTGGCTTGCTGTTTTGAAGTTGATTATTAAAGCTATTGCTCACGGTTAAATTTGTCTCTGCTGCTCTGGTTTTGGGCCAAGCCTCCTCCACATTTCCTGACATCAAACTTCATCTTGCTCTGTGCAGTCTCCTCCAGACAGCACTGATGCATCAGCACAGCACTAAGCCTGACCTCTCGATCATCTCTGGCTGTAACTGCTCTGTAACTGGTAACTAGGCTTTCAGATGCCAAATCTTTGAGCTCAGGAATTGCTCTTTAATCCTTCCCTTTTCTGTTCTTTAAGATGCTCCCAAAAAAACCTTTCTTTTGGCCATCTATTCTGACACCTTCTTAGACAGTTCAATGCAAAACTTTGATAAAATTTGTATTGGACTGCACATTAGCTATTAAAGACCATGCATGAATACAAACTGTTGTAAGTATGACAATGACTACAAAAAGATCCAGAATTTTACTGACAAGAATCTAGTATAAATAAATATTAAATAAAGAGATATGAGTTAAAGGACTTTTAAGATAAAAGACTTATGAATAATAGATATAGATAAAACAGAATTAACAGTGAACTAATAGTAAGTATTGTGCAACTCCTGTACATAATATAGATCAATGAAATGTGAATCAGCTACTAAAATTCTAGACTTAGGCACAGCAGGCAGACTTTCATCCACAATTATCTCAAGAAAAAAAGGTGGTCAGTAAGAATCAGGAAACAGGTATCATTGTCTACACACCTTCCTTGCCTTGCACCTACCATCCCCACATCCACATACCGACTGCTATCGTCTCGATCTTCACCTCCCTCAGCCCCCACCTTCTACCAACTCCCCAGTCATCATGGACTCACCTTCACTCCTGAGCAAGTGAGAAGGGCTCTGGCGAAACTCAGACACTGCAAAGCATTGGTGTGAATCCCAGGGTCTTAGAGGGGTGTTGAACAGCTGTGTGGTGTTCTCTAGCACATTTTCAATCTGAGCTTCAGTGTGGAAAGGACCTCGACTGTGAGGAAAATATCGTGTGTGGTCCCAGTACCTAAGAAAGGCTGACTGAAAGTCTTTAAATACTACTGTCCAGTGGTCCTAACCTTGCACGTCATGAAGACCCTAGAGAGGCTGGGCCTGGCTCACCTCTGATCAGTGGTCAGAATGGACCTTGAGCCCCTGCAGTTTGTCTACCAGGGGCACATTGGAGCCAACAATGCTGTCATCTACCTGCTGAACACAGCCTACTCCCAGTTGGATAAGCAGGGCAGCACTGTGAGGATCATGTTTTTTGAATGTTCTTGTGCCTTCAATACCATACGGACCTCACTGCTGAGGGAAAAGCCCCGCTCAGTGCAGTTTGGCACTTCCATTGTATCCTGGACGATGGACTGCCTGGCCAGCAGACCACAGTTTATGTGGCTTCAGAGCTTTGGGTCAGACGTGGTTATACGCAGCACTGGGGTCCCCACAGGGGACTGTATCAGCTCCCTTCCTGGTTACCTCAGATACAACATTGAGTCATGATGTCATCTGCAGAAATTCTCTGATGACTCAGCAATAGTTGGATGTAGAAAGGGAGGACAGGAGGATGAATACAGGGCCTGGTGTGGCTGGTTGTGCGGTGACTGGTGGTTGTGGAAAGAGAGAGTCGAGTTGTGACTGGAAAATGGCAGAGAGAGAGAACATCAAGGAAAGAGCCAAGCTGTTGAAGGAAGTTTTTGACAGAAGTGGAAGTGAACTAGAGATGGAGGTCGGCGGGAAAGAGGAACGGAATGGAAAGAGGAAGAAAAGAAAGCAGAGCTACGGGATGTCAAACTCTGAGTAGTCAGCGGATCATCAAAGCAGGACAGCAAAACAATGGAAAGAAGATGAGATTAAAGCAATTATAAAACTAAGTGAAGACGGGGTGTCATTTGGTGAGTGGAACCCGATTCATTTGACGAAGATGCTCAACAAAATTATAGGCGAGATTAAAGGAGCAAAGATTTTACGAAATGGATCGCTATTAGTGATTTGTCAGGATAGTGCTCAGCAAGGCAAAGTGATAAGTTTATGTAAAATAGACGGCAAAGAAGTACAATGCTCAATACCCAACAATAGAAAGTGGACTAGAGGAGTTATTTCGGGGATACCAACAAAAGTTACTATGGATGAGATTAAACAGAACATAAAAGGAGCAAAAATTATTGAGGCCAAACGTTTGAAAGTTACGAGAAACAGGGAAAAAGTGTGATAGTTTATCAGTAATGATTAACTTTGATGAAGAGAGATTGCGACTAATGTTTACTTAGGGTATATGTGTTATGCGGTTAGAATATATATACCACCGCCTTTAAGATGCCATAAATGTCAGAAATTCGGGCACATTGCGGAGATCTGCAGAGGAAAACAAAGATGTGGGAGATGCGCTGGAGAACATGAATATGGGAAATGTGAGGTGGGAGCTAGGCTGAAATTCTGCAATTGTGGCGAGGAACAGCACAGCTTATCGAGGGTGCGTTTATAGCAAGAAGGTAGCTGAGATACAATATGTAAAAGTAACTCAAGGAATTAGTTATGCAGAGGCAGTGAAAGAATTTGATGAAAAAAAAGCTGTCAAGGAAACGAATACAGGAAATAATAAACTGATGAATTGTGAGAGCTGTAATATGAAAAATAAGGATACACTATTACTGAGTAGAAAGGATTTTGTGCTTTTTATGGTGGATGCAATTAATTGTTCAGCGCAAGCAAGCAAAAGAACTGAGAAAATTAAAATTATCGTCAAGTCTGCAGAAAAGTATCTTGGTATTAAAGGAATTAGGTGGGAAGAAGTCAAAGAAACGCTGAATGGAGGATCCAACAGTTCACAGGCAGGGGAGATGGAATCTTAATGGCAGTATATTTATCGCAAATGGTCAAGAATTTAAGAAGAGTTTCAGAATTTAAGGAAAGTCCTCAGATTTTATGGTTGAAGCCCAGGGTAATTGTGCAGAACTCTAACAACAAAGAAGTACCCGACAAGAACAACGGTGAGTTGGAAAGAGATTGGAAAATGGAGGAAATTATTACAAGGATACAAAAGGAAAAGGGATTTGTTGCAAAGTGAATTATCTATATTCAGGTTATAAAATGAAAACATGGAAGCAAATGAACAAGATCTCCGAGGTCTCAGTAAACAACTGCAGGCTATGATCCAAGAAAAGGAAAACATGAAAAAGCAGACAGACTTGGAAAAACAGCAATTTTAAAAGTATAACGTGCGATAATTATTGTTCTTTAACAAGACGATTTTAGTCTTACAAGTGATGTAGATGAAATCAATGTAACTGAGATAATGCAACTACGCAAAAAACGTGACATAATTAGGGAAGAATAGCAGTTTGTGGCATTATCTAATGAGAGCATTAAGCATTCACGAAGAATTGCAACTACAGAGTGATGCTAATAGAGAACTGCAGGCTGAACTAGATTGTCTAAAGTAGAGAACTCCAGGACATATTTGGTTGGAACACCACAAGTCTAGCAGGTGGCGGCAATGCACTGAAAACTGGTTGCCAACCACCATAAAACAAAAAAAAAGAAGAAGGCCTGGTGGAGGACTTTGTCAAATGATGCAAGCTGAATCATCTGCTGCTCAACATCAGTAAGACAAAGGGGATGGTGATGGACTTTAGGAAGACTAAGCCTGCAATATTGATGGTGAGTACATGGATGTGGTAAGGACCTACAGGTACCTGGGTGTGCACCTAGATGACAGACTTGAGTGAAAACCAACACTGAGGCTCTGTACAAGAAAGTCCAGAGTCACCTCTACTTCCTGAGGAGACTGAGGTCCTTTGGAGTACGCAGGCCTCTCTTTCACATGTTCTACCAGTCTGGTGGCAACAGTACAATCTTCTACATGGTGGAGTGCTGGGGCAATGGTATCAACACAGGTGATGCCAACAAGCTCAATACACTGATTAGAAAGGCTGGCTCTGTTACGTAAGTCAAACTGGATAAACTGGGGGCTGTGGAAGACAAAAAACCCTACAGAAAATCCTGGCAAATCTGGACAATGATGCCACCTTGGCTAAACAGAGGAGCACTTTCAGTAGTAAACCAAGACAAAGAGAGCTATGTAGGTTATTGTTAACCTCAGCCACTAGGCTTTATAATGAGTCAGCCTATAGCTGGCGAAGTGATCACTCCCTCCCTTTAGACTGTTATTAACCTCTGTTTACCAGAGTTCTGTTTAAGCTCTGTGTAGCTCTGTTTACCACACCGTGCTATTGTGGACACCCTGTGCAATGCTGTGTAACACTACCATCACTTTCTGGACAGTGTGAATACTATATAATTACTATATAATATTACAGTACTTCTGGTATTTTTACCACAGTTTAGCAATACTACTTTCACTAAAATGGACTGTCCTTCCTTGTAAAACTTGTGTGTACTATAATTTGTTGAATTTGTTTTTTTATGAATGTTGTGTATCTGATGGTATAAGCCTGGGATGCTGCTGCAAGTCTATTTTCACAGCACCTGTGCACACATGTACTTGTGTACACGATGACAAACTCAACTTTGACTTAAAGACAACTGAAAATTATAGCATGGCGGCCTTGTTGGATAAATAATTTGCATTATTGTTTACAAGAGAGGATCAGAATAGATGCAGAACAGGGTTTTAAATACTTCATGGCGTAGTAACAGCCAAATAGTTCCAGAGAACTGGGTTCAATCCTGACCCCCAGTACTGTCTGTGTGGGGTCTGCACGTTCTCTTTGATGCCCCATAGAGTTCGTCCTGGTGCTCTGGTTTTCACCCACACCTCAATGAAGTGTGGATTGATGGGTCTATTGGTTGATGTAAATTGCCTCTATGTGAGTGGTAGAATATTGGGAGAGTTGATGGGAACTTGGGGAGAATAAAACAGGCTTAATGTAGGATTAGTTTAAATAGATGATGGTTGGTGTGGACACTGGGCTGTTTCCTTGGTGTGTCTCCTGATAACTCTCTGGAAAATTGATGCAAGCAAAGTAGAAATAATGAAGAAAATAATGGCCCTAATCAGTGACAAACCCCTTGAACCAAGTTCTGGAGAACTATGCCAAGATTATGAAAACAGTGCTGTCAAAATGCAGTTTCACAGAACTGAATCACTGAACAGTTATGGCACAGGAAACTACTGACATTCCTTGTACAACTATCCCATCAACCCATTCCCTATTTCTCTCCTCACTGGTATATAAATTATTCCAGTTGGAGTGCTTATGAAGGTCTAAGCTGTAAGCTATATAATGGAGTAGGGAACTGTACTGCAAGGGATGGCAGAAAACCAGCTATACAGATAATAAGCTCCAGATCCTAACAATTCTCAAAAAGGGAGTCCATATATATAAGTTTATATTTTGGCCTTAAATTTCTCAGATAGTATCCAGTGAACTTCTATTTTGTTTGCATCAATTTTCCAGAGTCATCAGGAGACACACCAAGGAAACAGGCCCTTCAGCCTAGTGTCCACACCAACCATCATCTGTTTAAACTAATCCTACGTTAAGCCTGTTTTATTCTCCCCATGTTCCCATCAACTCTCCCCACATTCTGCCACTCATGTACAGGCAATTTATAGCAACCAGTGAATATAGGTTTGCTCTATTTGTACCAGTCATGATTTTATAACCTACCAACAAATTTCATAATTGTTATTCTAACAAAAGCCCCAGATTCCCCCAGTCTAACCTGGGAACTGAAATCCTTCCTCATTAGAATCATTCTGGTAAGTTTTCCCCAGATCCTCTCTGGACACTTCAACCTTTTCCAGGTGCAACAACTAGAAATGGAAGTCATTGTACAAAAGGATTTTCATCATAACTTCTGCTTTTTTTGTGTGCCTTTCACCACTTTCAAGGACATAAACGCATGCACACACAGAGGTTGCCTTCTTCCTGTGCACCAGTAATGTGTTGATCATGACTACCTGAAGAAGTTGGTATTAGATAATAAGCTTCGTTATCTTACCAAAAAAAGAGTAGAAAATCAAGGGACAGCAAGAGTTGTTGAACCCAGCAAAATGTCAATGAAACATTGACAAAGGAAAAGCAAATATAATCTAAGAAAAAGCAAGTAAAAGGAAGGAAATTGCAAGAGCTTCAACACAATGTGGAAAAAAGGTTAATACAAGACATCTAAAGCTACACTTTCTCAATTTCCTCTTTTGGCCTCTGTACTGAACATCGTTTTACTTCAGGTAATATCAACATTGACCTCAACTCACTTTGTTGACCCAATCTCTCTTCAGGTTCACGTGATGTATGAAAGCAGGACCAGAGGAAGTGGGACATCCTCATACAGTGCAGCATACAAGCTGCAGCAAACAATTATGAACTGGCAAGTGAACAGTAAGGGACTGAGGACGTGGGGACAACCAATAGAACTGAATGGACAAGAAACATCAATTCACATCAAGCCCCTTTAAGAATTTTGTATATTCCCTGAGATCACATCTTTTTCATCCAAATTCAAGACAGTTTAACTTGATCTCATTAAAATTTCCTCATATAACAAACCTGGGGAAGTGCACACAATATTGCAGAGGTTGTCTCTCGAGCAGGACATTTCTACTCTAATATTTACATCCTCTTGCAGTAAAGGCCAACATGTCAATCTAACCACTTGTTGTATCTGTATTGTAACTCCCAGAACCCCCCAGAGCCATCTGAACACAAATACCTTCCATTCTCTGCCTTTCTGTTTTCACTTATTTCATTTTCCCACATTATATCCCATCCTTGCCCATTTTCTCCAAACATCCCTAAGTGTTACAGAGATAGGGCAAGAAAGTGAAGCAAGTACCAAAATATTGAATGAAGGAGCAGACTACATCAATGTATGACCTATTACAGTTCCTATTTCATATTAATAGAACAATTTTTTTTGTAATCTTCCTTGACCATTCATTATCCAGAAGCATTCTTTTGCATGCCTAACTTCCAGCAGAAAAGGCATGGGTTGGCAGCAGGCAAGAGATTTGGAGAAGTGGTTAGCATGAAGCTTTGCCTTGAGCCTTACACATCTGGTTCAAAACCAGTTTCAGGAACCCCAAGTTAAAGTACCATATTATGCATTAGGAGCACTGCTTGTAACAATACCTCTTCTACTGATGGTATTTTGCCACTGTCTAGGATTGTTTTCCCAATATTTTCCTCTGGATCATTCACAGACACCCTGACCTGAGGCACTCCAATATTTTCTTCCTTCTCTGTACTTTCCACAGCTTCTCCATCAGACTGTGGAGAACTGATAGTTTTCTCCTCTCTGAGCTTTTCCAGTCGTTCTTTCTCAGCCTTCTCCTTCCCTAGTCGATCTTTGTCTGCTCTTTCCCTCTCAGCCCTCTCTTTCTCCAGCTTCTCATGTCGATCTTTCTTTCCCTTTTTGCTGGAGGGGACAGGCTGCTCCTCTCCTGCACTCTGCCCGTCCTCAGATGGTGGGAGAACAACGGTTCTGTGCACTCTGTCCCAGAATTCCAAAATTTGGGAGATTTTCTTCTGATTACGCTCATACTTCTGAAATCTCAGGAAAAGCTGTTTGTCTGGGCTTGAAGGCACTTCATCTTCATGAAATAAATTGGACTTTTCCCCGAATGCTTGACTCGTTTTAATATCCTTGGTCTTTTTCTTTTTGGTTCCTTCTTCTGCTTCCCCATGATCTGTTTGGATAGATTCATGATGGTCTGCACTGGCAGCTTTGGCTTCAGGGACCTCTGTCTTCACAGCTGAAATATTTGTGTTCTGCAGATAAAAGCAAAAGCAATGTGACATTAGTATTTGCCTCAACTCCACCGTGGTGCATCAAAAGGTAGACTGGTTTTGTTCTTTGAATCTTAGGATCACAGAGTATGCAGCATGAATATAGGCTTTTCGGCCAACCAGTTAATGCTGACCATTGCGCCTGCCTAGCTCGTCCCAATTTCCTGCATTTGGCCCAATTGCCTCTAAACTCTGCCCCTCCATGAAGCTGTGCATATGCTTCTAAAATGACACCTGCCTCAACCACTTCTGGCAGCTCATTCCATATACTCATTATCCTCTGTCAGATCACAGCTAAATCTTTCTCACCCTAAATCTATGGCTACTAGCGGGATCCCGCCACCAAGCACAGCTCCCGCTTCCCCCACCCCACACTTCCTGCTTTCCGCAGGGATCGGTTCCTACGTGACTTCTTTGTCCGTTCATCCCTTCGCACTGACCTTTGTCCTGGCATTTATCCTTGCAAGTGGAACAAGTGCCACACCTGTTCTTACACTTCCTCCCTCACTACCACTTAGGGCCCCAAACAGTCCTTCCACGTGAAGCGACACTTCACCTGTGAGTCTGTTGGGGTCATCTACTGTATCTGCTGCTCCCAGTGTGGCCTCCTGTATATCAATGAGACCCAACATAAATTGGGAGAGTGCTTCGCCGATCACTTACATTCCATCTGCCAGAAAAAGTGGGATCTCCAATGTCCACCCATTTTAATTCCACTTCCCATTCCCATTCTGTTACGTCAGTCCATGGCCTCCTCCACTGTTGTGATGAGGCCACACTCAGGTTGGAGGAGCAACATCTTATATTCCATTTGGGTAGCCTCCAACTTGATGGCATGAACATCGGATTCTCAAACTTCTGGTAATACCCCTCCCCCCCTTCACCATTTACCTCTTTCACGTTACCCCATTCGGGCTGACCGGAAGTGCACTGAGAGCGGTGAGCGTAAAGGAGTTGGGTGCTTACTGTTCTGGTTAACAACGGATGGTGCAATCCGAGTCATATTACGATCGAGGAATGAGTTTGTAGACCGGATATTGAACTTTTTGCTGTTGGACTTCGGCCATATTCCACCAAGATACAACACTGGGTGGCACGGGAGGTCGTTCCTGCCTGTGGCCATCGAACTTTGCAGCTCCTCCCATGGAGGGTCAGACACCCTGAGCCAATTGGCTGGTCCTGGACTTATTTCCATCTGGCATAGTTTCCATTTTGTTGTTTGATTGTTTGTGGTTTTTGTACTGCTATATTTATGCTCTATTCTTGGTTGGTGCAGCTGTAATGAAACCCAATTTCCCTCGGGATCAATAAAGTATATCTATCTATCTATCTATTTATCTATCTCCATATCTGCCCATCACCACTCTCTGGTTCCCCTCCTCCTTTTCTTTCTTCCATGGCATTCTGATGAAGAGTCTTGGCCCGAAACATCAACTCTAGTCTTTTTCATAGATGCTGCCTGGCCTTCTGAGTTCCTCCAGCATCTTGTGTGTGCTTCTTGAATTTCCAACAATTGCAGACTTTCTCTTGTCTAGATTCAGTTCTTCTGCTATTTCTACCAAAGTGCACGACCATACATTTCCTGACACATCTTCCACTTCCATACATTTCCTGACACATCTTCCACATCGGTGCCCATTCTTCTAATCTGTTTAAGTCCTCCAATACCCTCTCCACCTCCTCAAAATTCCTGCACCTCCACCTATATTCATATCATTCGCATACTTAGCTACAAAGCCATCAATTCCAACATCCAAATTATTGACATGCAACGTAAAAAGAAGAATCCAAACACAGCCCCCCCCATGGAACACCACTAGGCACTGGCAGCCAACCAGAAAAGGCTCTATTTATTCTCACTCTTTGCCTCCTGCAAATCAGCCAGTGCTCTATCCATGCTAGAATTTTTTCTTTAATACTAAGGGCTCTAAACTTATTAAGCAGCCTCATGTGTGGCACCTTGTCAAAGGCCTTCTGAAAATCCAAATACACAACATCAACCAATTCTCATTTGTCTATCCTGTTTGTTATTTTTTCAAAGAATTCCAACAGATTAGCCAGACAAGATTTTCCCTTGAGGAAACCATGCTGACTTCGGCCTGCTTTATTATGTGCCTCCAAATACCTTGAAAACACATCCTTAACAATCGACTCCGACAGCTTCCCAACCACTGTAGTCAAATTAACTGACCTATAATTTCCTTTCTTCTGCCTCTCTCCCTTGAAGAGTGAAGTGACATTTATAATTTTCTATTCCTCTAGAACCATGTCAGAATCAATTGATTCTTGAAAGATCATTACTAATGACTACACAATCTCTTCAGCCACCTCTTTCAAAACGCTGGGATATATACCATCTGTTCCAGGTGATTTATCAGACCTTTCAGTTTCTCAAGAATCTTCTCTCTAGTAATGGTATCTTCACAGATTTCATGACCCCTGACACTTGGAAAACTCCAGCATACTGCTAGTGTCTTCTACAGTGAAGACCGAAAATTTATTCAGTTTGTCTACCATTTCCTTGTCCCCCATTACTGCCTCTCCAGTATCATTTTCCAGTGGTCCGATATCTACTATCCCCTCTCTTTTACACTTTATATATCTGACTCAACTTTTAGTATCCTCTTTAACATTACTGGTTAGCTTTACCTTTTTAATGATGTGCTAACGAGTGCAAGAATAGCTGATCAGGCATATTAATGCGTGGCTACAAGACTGGTGTAGGGAGCAGTGCTTTGGGTACCTGGATCATTAGGGACTCTTCTGGGGGGGGGGGTACGGCCTGTACAAAAAGGACAGGCTACACCTGAACCCAAAGGGGTCCTATATCCTAACAGGCAGGTTTAATGGAGCTGTTAAGGAGGGTATAAACTAATTTGGCAGGGGGTGGGAACTGGGGTGACAGAGCTGAGGAAGGGGTAAACAGAAATAAATCAAAGATAGCGTGCAACAGAGATGATAGAAAGGACAGGCAGGAGATGATGCATCATCACAGCCAATGGGATGATTTACAGGGCAATAGAGGTGTGGTGCAGTTAAAACAGAAAGCAACCAATACTGGAATGAAACTGTTATATTTGAATGCCACACAGTACAAAAAATAAAATGGATGATCTTGAAAATCAGCTACAGATTGGCAAAGTATGATGCTGTAGCCATCTCTGAAACTTGGCTAAAGGATAGCTGGCATGGGGACTGAACATCCAAGGATATACGGTGTATCAGAAAGATAGGTTAGTAGGAAGAGGGATTGGTGTGGCCCTGTGTATAAGAAATAATATTGAATCATTAGAAAGGGATGACATAGGATCGGAAGGTGTAGAGTCTCTATGGGTTGAGTTAAGAAATGGCCAGGGTAAAAGGACCATAATGGCAGTTGTATACAGGCCTCCAAACAGCAGCAGGATGTAGATTACAAATTACAGCAGGAGATAGAAAAGGCGTGTCAGAAGGGCAATGTCATGATAATCGTTGGGGATTTTAACATGAACGTGGATTGGGAAAACCAGGCCAGTACTGGACCTCAAGAGAGAGAATTTGCAGAATGTCTAAGGGATAGCTTCTCAGAACAGCTTGTTGCTGAGCCAACTAGGGGATCGGTTTGCTGGATTGGGTGTTGTGCAATGATCTGGAGATGATAAGAGAGCTTAAGGTTAAGGAACTCTTACGGAACAGAGATCACAATATGATCAAGTTCATTTTGAAATTTGAGAAGGAGAAACTAAATTCCAATATGTTGGTATTTCAGTGGAATAAAGGAAATTACAATGACATGAGAGGAAAACTGGCCAAACTTGACTGGAAAGGACATTTGCAGGAAGGACAGCAGAGCAGCAATGGCTGGAGTTTCTGTGAAAAATGAGGGAAGTGCAAGACAGATATATTCCAAATAATAAATTTACAAGTGGAAAAAGGATACTACTGTGGCTGACAAGTGAAGTCAGAGGCAAAATAAAAGCAAAAGAAAGGGCATACAAGGAAGCCAAAGCCAGTGGGAAGGTAGAGGATTGGGAAGCTTTTAAAAACTTGCGGAATGAAACAAAGACAGTTATTAGGAAGGAAAAGATGAATTATGAAAGGAAGCTGGCGACTAATATCAAAGAAGATACTAAAAGCTTTTTTGAGTATATAAAGGGTAAAAGAGAGTTGAGGGTAGATAGAGGACCAATAGAAAATGACGCTGGAGATATCGTAATCAGAGATGAGAGATGCCAGAGGAACTGAATCTGTACTTTGCATGAGTCTTCACAGACATCTGCAGTATACTGGATATTTAAGAGTGTCAGGGAAATTGAGTATATGCAGTGAAAATTACAACTGAGAAGGTGCTCGGGAAGCTTAGTTTTCTGAGGAATCTCCTGGAACTGATTAAATGCACCCTCGGGTTCTGAAAAAAGTAGTTGAAGAGATTGCAGAGGCATTAACAATGATCTTTCAAGAATCGATATATTCTGGCATTGTACCGGATGACTGGAAAATTGCAGTTGTTACTGCGCTATTTAAGAAGGGTGGGAGGCAACTGTAGACCTGTTAGCCTGACATCAGTGGTTGGGAAGTTTTTGAAATTGATTGTTAGAGATGAGATTACAGAGTACCTGGAGGCACATGACAAGACAGGCCAAAGCCAGCATGGTTTCCTAAAAGGAAAATCTTGCCTGACAAGCAGGGTAGACAAAGGAGATGTAGTAGATGTGGTGTACTTGGATTTTCAGAAGGCCTTTGACAAGGTGTCACACATGAGGCTGCTTAGCAAGATAAGAGCCCATGGAATTACAGGGGAGTTACGAGTATGGGTGGAGCATTGGCTGATCAACAGAAAACAGAGAGTGGGAATAAAGGGAACCTATTCTGGCTGGCTGCTGGTTACTAGTGGAGCTCCACAGGGGTCGTTGTTGGGATTGCTGCATTTTATGATGCATGTCAATGATTTGGACTACGGGATTAATGGATTTGTGGTTAAATTTGCAATGATACAAAGATAGGTGGAGGAATGGGTAGTGTTGAGGAAACAGAGAGCCTGCAGAGAGACTTAGATAGTTTAGGGGAATGGGCAAAGAAGTAGCAGGCGAAATACAACGTTGGAAGGTGTATGGTCATGCACTTTGGTGGAAGAAATAAACTAGCAGACTATTATTTAGATGGGGAGAGAATTCAAAATGCAGAGATGCAAAGGGACTAAAGGTTAACCTCCAGGTTGAGTCGGTGGTGAAAAAGGCGAATGCAATGTTGGCATTCATTTCTAGAGGTATAGAATATAACAGCAGGGATGTGATGTTGAGGCTCTTTATGGCACTTGTGAGACCACACTTGGAGTATTGTACGCAGTTTTGGCCTCCTTATTTTAGAAAGGATATATTGACATTGGAGAGGGTTCAGAGAAGATTCACGAGAATGATTCCAGGAAGGAAAGGGTTACCATATGAGGAACGTCTGGCAGCTCTTGGGCTGTATTCACATCACATACTGGTGATAATAATTCTGATTCTGAGTTCAGGAGAATGGTGGGGGAGGGAGGTATCTCAGAAACATTCCGACTATTAAAAGGCCTAAACAGGTTAGATATGGCAAAGTTATTTCCCATGGTAGGGGAGTCTAGGACAAGAGGGCATGACTTCAGGATTGAAGGACGTCTATTTAGAACAGAGATGTGGAGAAATCACTTTAGTCAGTGGATGGTAAATCTGTGGAATTTGTTGCCACAAGCGGCTGTGGAGGTAAAGTCATTGGGTGCATTTAAGGCAGAGATAGATTCTTGATTAGTTGGGGCATCAAAGGGTATGGGAAGAAGGCAGAGGAGTGGGGATGACTGGAAGAATTGGGTCAGCCCATGATTGAATGGCAGAGCAAATTCAATGGGCTGAATGGCCTACTTCTGCTCCTATATCTTATGGTCTTATGGAAATTCTCATTTGGTTGTTAAAAGCTTCCCAATATTCTAAATTACCAATAATCTTTCCTCTTTTATATGCCTTCTCTTTGCCTTTTATGTTGGCTTTGACTTCTGTCATCCACAATAATGTCATCCTGCATTCAGAATACTTCTTACGCTTTGGGAAACATATATATCTAGCACCTTATTAATTGCTCCCAGAAATTCCAGCCAGTGCTGATCTGCCATCATCCCTGCTAGTGTTCCTTTCCAATCAATTTTGGCTAGCTCCTCTCTCATGCCTCTAATTCCCTTTACTCCACACTAATACTGATATGTCTGACTAGTTTCTCCTCAAATTGCAGGGTGAATTCTATCATATTATGATCACTGACCCCTAAGGATTCCTTTACCTTAAGCTCTCTAATCAATTCTGGTTCATTGCACAACCAATCCAGGATAGCTGATTCTTCATTGGGCTCAACCATGTGCTGCTCTACAAAGTCATCTCATGGGCATTCCAAAAAAAATCCTCCTCTTGGGATCCAGCACCAACCTGATTTTCTCAACCTACCTGCATATTGAAAACCCCAAGACTTTCAAAACATTGCCCTTCTTTACATTCCATTGTAATTTGTAGACCACATTTTTACTGCCATTTGGTCTGTGTATAACTCATCAGTGTCTCTTCACCTTTACAGTTCCTTAGCTCTACCAAAACAATTCAACACTTCCATTCCTATGTCACCTCTTTCTCACGATTTGATTTCATTTTTCACTAACAGAGCCACACCACCCCTTCTGCCTTCCTGCCCGTCCCTTAGACACAATGTGTATCCTTGGACACTAAGCTCTCAGCTATAATTTTCTTTCAGCATGATTCAGTGATGCCTGCAACATCATACATCACAATCTGCAAATGTGCTGCAAGTTCATCTGCCTTATTCCGTATACTGTGTGAATTCAAAGACACCTGCAGTCCTGCATTCACCCTTTTTGATTTTGTCCATCATTGTAACTCATCCTATTGACTGCAATTTCACCCTAACATCAGCATCTCCTTGCTAGCAGTTTTACACACTGCCTCTGTTTGTAAACCAACCATCTCATTCTCAGCCCTATCACTCTGCTTCCCATCACCCTGTCAAATTAGTTTAAACCTTCCTGACCAGCTCTATCAAACTTGCCCACAAGGATACTGGTCCCCCTTGAGTTCAGGTTGTTGGCCAGAAAGAACTACAACCTAGAAATCAGGGAATTCAAATGAATCAAGGATAGTGGAAGTAAACAAACCAGTTGTCTTTGTTCTTGAAGGAGATGGAGGCTGCCATTTTGTGAAGCTGCTCTGCAACGTCCATCTTATGATCTGTTTGAGAACTGAATTTTGTTCTGAAGTAATCCAATTAGAACACAAGGAGTTTCTGCTAAACCTGAGATCATTCTCAGACTAGCTATGTATTGTGCACAATGGCAGGTTTGCAGAAGTAATCTTGTTATCTCAGCCCAGTGTCTGTGTGACCTGGTTCGACTAGTTTGAGCGAAAGTCACCTAAGGCATGAAGTTGTGTGGTCCTTGGATCAGAGCCAATAAGCACATCAGTCACATGACCCAGAGCCAATAACACTGAAATGCAATGTTTGGACTGGTACGGAATGAGTATAAAAGCAGACACTTCAACTGCAAATGTAGCGATAACTCTCCAAACACCAGAGACTCACCATCACATTTGTGGAGGACTCCACGGATACGTGGAGATTCAAAACAGGACTACAATGAATACATGGCCAGTAGAGACCCCTTTTACTGGTGTTACCTTTACTAATCTTTGACTGTTCATGGAGGGTCAGGAAAACTTAGTAGGTGTGTACACAGAGATTCGGATTTGCAAATTCACATATTCTTCCATTAAGATAATAAAGGTACTTGTCGGTAATCACAAATTTTCTCTCTGCCTAACTGATCATTATTACTAAGGGTTAGATCCTTGTAACAAGGTGCAAACCCAGATTAACAGGCATGTCTGGCTGTGCTACACAAGAGCCACTCTGAGGAGGGAAGTAGCACCTTTGAAGTGCAATATTCAACCATAAGGTACTGGAAAAATTGCATGAATATGATGGTAAGTATAAGCTATTTATACTTTAAAGGAGGTGCAACTATTGCCACATTATGGGTTTGTTCCTGTCAATTGCAGAGGAGAGAAGTGGAAGAGAAAGGGGAGAGGCCATGTTGAATGATCCCCATTGAATCAACCATACTAACTCCATCTGAATCGGAAGCAATGGTCCACCTCTGGCTGATTACCACGGAGAGGAGGTTCAATATCCTCTCCTTCATCCTGAATCTTTGTCTCAGTATTAAAAGATCAATGGCATCTAGAGCTCAGATTAAGATAATAAAAGCATGTCATATTGTTTTGTTTAGCTCCGATCAGCCTGCTGCCCTACCATCTTTGTGCTCATCTGCAATTTCTTTGTGTCTTCCTTGATGTTCACTTCCTTTCTTCCCTTCTTGGACTTTTTCTTCAGTTCTTCTTCCTCCCGCAGCCTCTCCATTTCCTCTTTCTCTTTCTGCTTCATAAGCTGTCGCTCCTGAATCTTATTCAAAACCCTGGACACAGAAACATTGTTACTAGGCAGAACAATTCATTGCAGACATCACTGACAAGGAAAGCTATTGAGCTCAAGGGTGAAACAGATAAAATATCAGCCAGTAAAATATTTAGTGACCTGTTACATACCAGAAACATAAGTCCATAAGACATGGGTGCAGAATCAGGCCATTTGGACCACCGTACCTGCTCTGCCATTTGATCATGGCTGGTTCATTTCCCTCTCAACCCCATTCTCCCTCTTCTCCCAGGAACATTTCATGTCTAGACTTATCAAGGATCTATCAGCCCTCTTCTTAGATACATGCAATAACTTGGCCTCCATAGCTACATGTAGAAACGAATTCCACAGATTCACCACTCTCTGGCTAAAGAAATCCCTACTCACCGTTGTTCTAAATGAACATCTCTCTATTCTGAGGCTGTGTCTCTGATCCTAAGCTCCCCCACTGTAAGAAACATCCTCTCCACATCCACTCTAACTAGGTCATCCAACATTTGGTAGGTTGGAATGAGATTTCCCCCTCATTCTTCTGAATTCCAGCAAGTACAAGCCCAGAGTTATCATATGATAAGCCTTTCAAACTTGAAATAATTTTCATGAACCTCTCCAATGTCACCACATCCTATCTTAGATAAGGGGCCCAAAACTGCTCTCAATACACACAGAAAGTTTTCACTAATGTCTTCCTTATAAAACCTCAGAATTGTATCCTTGTTTTTATATTCTAGTCCCCTCAAAATAAGTGCTAACATCACATTTGCCTTCCTCACCACTGACTCAACCTGCAAGTTAAACTTTAGGAAAACTTGAATGAGGACTTGCACCTCAGATTTTTGTAATTTCTCTCTTTTTAGTGAATAGTCTATGCTTTTATCCCTTCTACCTAAGTGCATGACCATACACTTCTCAACACTGTATTCCATTTGCCACTTCTTTGCCCAATTTCCTAATCTGTCTAAATCGTTCAGCAGCCTGTTTCCTCAACAATACCTGCCCCTCCAACTATCTTGATATTGTCTGCAAAACTTGGCCACAAAGCATAGAAAAAGAAAAATCATAGACATACAACGTAAAAAGAAGCAGTCCCAACACCAACCCATGCGGAACACCACTCATCACTGGCAACTAACCAGAAGAGTCTCTCTTTATTCCCACTTTGTCTCCTGCCAATCAGCCAAAGCTCTATCCATGCTAGTATCTTTCCTGTAATACCATGGGCACATATCATGCTAGTAGCCTCATGTGTTTCACCTTGACAAAGGCCTTTTAAAAATCCAAATACACATCATCCATCAATTCTCCTTTGTCTAGCTTGTTTATTTCCTCAAAGAATTCCAACAGATTTTTCAGGCAAGATTCTTCCTGAAGGAAACCATGATGACTTTGGCCCATTTTTCATGTGCCTCCAAGTACCCCAAAACCTCATCCTTAACCATCAACTCCAACATCTTTCCAACTTGATGTCAAGCTAGCTGGTCTATAATTTCCTTTCTTCTGCTTTCCTCCCTTCTTGAAGAGTGGAGTGACTTCTGCAATCTTCTTGTCCTCCAGAAACATGCCAGAATCCAGTGACTCTTGAAAGATCATTACTAATGCCTCCAAAATCTCTTCAGCTACCTTTTCCAAAACCCTCGAGTGTAGTCATCTGGTCCAGGTGGCCTATCTACTTTCAGACATTTCAGCTTCCCAAGCACCTTCTCCCTAGTAATAGCAACTTCTGCCCCCTGACAATCTTGAACTGCCGGCATAATACTAATGTCTTCTACAGTGAAGACTGATGCAAAATACTTACTCAATTTATCCACCATTTCCTGGTCCTCCATTACTACCCCTCTAGCATCATTTTCCAGCAGTCCAATATCTACTCGGCTGTCTTTTACTCTTTATATATCTGAAAACACCTTTGATATTATTGGCTAGCTTACCTTCATATTTCACCTTTTGTTCCTTATGGTTTTCCTTAGTTAGCATCTGTTGGTTTTTAAAAGCTTCCCAATCGTCTAACTTCCCAGTAATATTTGCTCTATTATATGCCCTCTGATTGGCATTTATGTTGACTTTGACTTCCCTTGTCAGCCACGGTTGTGTCATCCTGCTTTTAGAATAATTCTTCATCTTCGGGATATATCTATGTATTCTGAATTGCTCCTATAAACTCCAGCTATTGTCATTCTACCTGCTAGTGTCCCTTTCCAATCAACACATGGTCTGTACATACCGGCTGTAAGGAGAAAAAGACAAAACAGCACTTCTTTCACTTCAGACGGTTGAAGAAATTTGGTATGGACCCCCAAATCCTAAGAACTTTCTGTAGGGGCACGATTGAGAGCATCCTGACTGGCTGCATCACTGCCTGGTATGGGAACTGTACTTCCCTCAATCGCAGGACTCTGCAGAGAGTGGTGCGGACAGCCCTGTACATCTGTAGATGTGAACTTCCTACTATTCAGGATATTTACAAAGATAGGTGTGCAAAATGGGCCCAAAGGATTATTGGGGACCCGAGTCAATCAAACCTCAAATGGTTCCAGCTGCTACCATAAGGGAAACGGTAGCACAGCATAAAAGCTGGGACCAGCAGGTTCCGGGACAGCTTCTTCCACTAGGCCATCAGACTGATTAATTCATGCTGACACAATTGTATTTCTATGTTATATTGACTGTCCTGTTGTACATAATATTTATTATAAATGACTATAAATTACACATTACACATTTAGACAGAGTCATAACGTAAAGATTTTTACTCCTACTGTATATGAAGGCTAAAGTCAATTCAATTCAATTGGCTAGCTCCTTTCTCATGACTCTGTAGTTCCCTAGACTCCACTATAATACTGATACATTTGACTTTAGCATGTCCCTCTCAAATTGCAGGATGAATCCAATCATATCATGATCACTGCCTCCTAAAGATAACTTTACCTTTAGCTCCCTAATTAAAGCAGTTTTATTACACAATCCAGAATAGTTGACCCCCTAGTTGGCTCAACCATATGCTGCTCTAAAAAGCCATCTCATAGGCATTCTACACATCTCCCCTCTTGCGATCCAAAGTCAGAAGCAACCAGATTTTCCAAATCGGCATATTGAAATCTACAATGAGTATTGTAACATTGCACTTTGGACATGTATTTTCTATTTTCTGTTGTAATTTGTAGCCTACATCCTGGCTATTTGGAGGCTCGTACATACAGAACTCCCATCAGTGTCCTTTTACCCTTGCAGTTCCTTAACCATCCTCATACCAATTCTACATCTTCCAATCCTATGTCACCTCTTTCTAAGGATTTGATTTCATTTTTTAAACCAACAGAGCCATTCCAGCCCTCCGCCGACCTGTCTGTCCTTCTGATGTGTATTCTTGGATGTGAAGCTCCCAACTATAAGTTTCTTTCAGCCATGAGTCAGTAACATCCACAACGTAATACCTGTCAATCTCCAACTGTGCTACAAGACTATATAATTTATTCCATATACTGCGTGCATTCAAATACAAGACTGCATTCACAAACGAGAAAATCTGCAGATTCTGGAAATCCAAGCAACACATACAAAATAATGGAGCAACTCAGCAGGCCAGGCAGCATCTTTGGAAAAGAGTAAACAGTTGGCGTTTTGGGTCGAGACCCTTCATCAGGACTGGGAAAAAAGATGAGAAATCAGAATAAGGAGGTGGGGGAGGGGAGGAAGAAGTACAAGGTAGAAGGTGGTAGGGGGTGAAGTAAAGAGCAGGGAAGTCGATTGGCAAAAGAGATAAAGGCTGCAGAAAGGGGAATCTGATAGAAGAGGACAGAGGCCATGGAAGAAAGAAAAGGGGGAGGAGGAAGGAGCACCAGAGGGAGGTGATGAGCACGTAAGGAGATGAGGTGAGAGAGGAAAATGGGAATGGGGAATAGTGAAATGGGAGGGGGCAATTACCAGAAGATCGAGAAATCAATGTTCATGTCATCAGGTTGGAGGTAACCCACATGGAATATAAGGTGTTATTCCTCCAACCCGAGTGTGGCCTCATCACAGCAGTAGAGTAGGCCATGGACTAACATGTCAGAATGGGAATGGGAAGTAAAATTAAAATGGGTGGCCACTGGGAGATCCGGTTTTTTTCTGGCGGATGGAGTGTAAGTGCTTGGGGTAGAGGTCTCCTAATCTACGTCAGGTCTCACCGATATACAGGAGGCCATACCAGGAACCCATGAAGGGATTTTCAATTTGCGAATGATTGTGGAACGAGGTCTAGAAAATAAAAGACATTTACATGTGCTTCCTGGATTACGAAAAAGCTTTTGACTGAGTCAATCATGAATAGCTGGTCAATTGCCTGAACTCATTGGGGCTGGAAGGGAAAGATGTTCGACTGATTGTGAGTCTGTACTGGCATCAGAAGGCAGTAATAAGAACTAATGGTGGGGATTCACCGGACGTTGAGATCCAATAAGGGGTTCGCCAGGGCTGCATTATCTCCCCTTTATTATTGAAAATTTACTCAGAGGTAATCTTCAGGGTACTGAACGATGAAGCTGGTGTCCAAATTGGTGGAGTGACGGTGAACAGCTTGAGGTATGCAAATGATTCAGTGTTGTTTGCAGAGACTGAGGACGAGTTACTCAGAATAGTCGATAAGATAAATGCTGAAGGTGAACGATTTGGAATGAAAATAAACGTTGCAAAGACGAAGATGATGGTAGTCTCACGGAAGAAAGAAGTCCCCAAAAATCTGTATCAAAATTAACAGCGTAGGCATAGAGCAAGTCAAGAAGTTTGTGTACTTGGGACAGATGGTCAGAGAGGATGGGAAATGTGATACAGAAATTAGACGAAGAATTGAGATTGCAAGATCAGCGTTCTGGAGCCTGAGTGACGTGCTGTGTGGCAAGAGGTTGGACTTTGGGCTGCGTTATAGAATTGGAGATGCTACGTCTGGAGCAGTCTGTTGTATGGAGTCAAATCATGGACCTTACGCAAGTAAGTGCAACAACGACTGGAGGCATTTGAAATGTGGTGTTTAAGGAGAATGCAGAAAATTAGATGGGTGATGAAGGTCAGTAATATGGAAGTGTTGAAGAGAGCAAGGAGAGAACAGGAGTTGCTGAAGAATGTGCAGAAAAGGAAGCTGGAATATGCCGGGCACTTGTTAAGAGGTGGCGGGCTGCAGAAATTGTTATTGGAAGGGATGATAGAAGGAAAGAGGGAAAGAGGAAGGCAGCGAACCACTTGGTACGATAATGTGAGGCAATGGACTGGGTTGAGTTATGCTGAGGCCAGAAAAAGAGCGCAAGATGGAAGAAGATGGAGGTGCATAGCCGCCAACCCTGGATTCGGGACGGCACCCACTGACTGACTGACAAGGAAACACCAGACACAGTAGATGACTGCAACAGACTCACTGGTGAAGTGTGCCTCAGGTGCAAGGACTGTTTGAGGCCCTGAAAGGTCGAGAGGAAGGAAGTGTTCGAGTAGGTGTGGCACATGTTCCGCTGCAAGGATGAGCACCAGGAGGGAGATCAGTGGATCAGTGGGGAGGGACAATGAACAAGGAAGTTACATAGGGAGTGATCACTGTGGAAAGTAGAAAGTGGGGGGGGGGGAGGAAAAGATGTGCTTAGTGGTAGGATCCCATTGGAGATGGCAGAAGTTACGAAGAATTATGTGCTGGACATATAGGCTGATTGGGATAGTAGGCAAAGACAAGGGGAACCCTATCCCTGGTGGGGTGGCGGGGGGATGGGGTAAGGGCAGGCGTGTGCGAAATGGAAGAGATGCGGGTGATAATGGAGGAAGGAAAGTTGCTTTCTCTGAAGACCTCTCCTTAGTTCTGGAATGAAAAGCCTCATCTTGAGAGCAGATATAGTGGATACAGAGGAAATGAGAAAAGGGGATGGCATTTTTACAAGTAACAAGGGCGGAAGAGTTATAGACCAGGGAGTTGTGTCAACACTGTATTCGTCACTTTTTGATTTTGTTCCCCTGTTATACTGCAACTCATTCCACTGACTGCAGTTTTGCCCCGTCATATGCCTGTCCTTTCTGATAGTCCCATTACACACTGCCTTTGCTGGTATACTACTGCCCCATTCTCAGCCCTATCACTCAATTTCCCATCCCCCTGCTAAATTAGTTTAAACCCTCCTCAACAGTTATCACAAAACTGTCCACAAGGATATTGCCCCCCTCCCCCCTCAGGTTCAGGTGTAATCAGTCTCTTTTGTACAGGTTCTACCGCAGAAATTTGAAAGCCTATGCCCTGCACCACACCTCTATCACCTCCCCAGTTTCCTGTATGTGCTGAAGGTCATCAATTTGCAGCTCCAGTTCCTTAACATTTTCTCTGAGGAGCTGCAGTTCATTGCATCTGTTGTAGATGTCATTATCCAGGAGGCTGGAGGTCTCCTTGAATTCCCACATCTAACACAAAAAACACAACACTGGAGTCATTCTCAATGCTGTAACTATGTATTAACAGACCAAGTATGAAAAATGAAGAAGAAACTTACAAGCTATGTACCTTGCCCAACCCTGTTCTTGCCAAAGTCTCCCTCCTCTAACGCTGGACGACTCACACAATGGCTGTTCCAATAATGGCTACTCTGCTTGTCCTTGCTTTATTTTCACTTGCCCTTGCTAACGAATCACTATTTGATTGGGCTGCCGGAAAACACTGAAAGCCCATGAACCCTGCCCTTTAAATCTCACTCACGGACCTATGATCTGCCTCATCCCTCACTCTCAACTCAATTCGGCCACTGAAAGCCTGCAAATGCTCCTTTTCACAATTCACTCACAGACCTGAGACTTGCTTCCTCTCTCCCTCCCGATTCAATTGGGCCGCCAATTAAACCAGAAGTGAGACAGGAAGCAACTCACAAAATATGCAGTTTTCTTTGATAAACTACCACATGGCAGTTGACAAAAAAAATTACTTCCTTGAACCAGATGCAACAAGTCATTGGAAATCCACTTCTTTCTCTAGCCAGTGTCCAAGGACCAAAGGAAGAGCTAGGAACCAGTCCACACCTTTGGTCTTTCAGTCTCAGTGACACAACGACTCACCTACATCCCAACTCTATTTGTCAACTTTGGGTACTAAAATCCTTGCTCGACTGTTTCCAAGGTGAGCATTACAGACATACTTTTAGTGGAAAAGAGGTCCCTTTCTGGCAATATGATGGGATTTTGTTCTAGACTTCCCCACTAGATGAAATAGTTTATATTTACCCCAAATCTCCTTTAATCGTGACAGGCATGTATAGGGTAAATAATCAGAGTCCCATGAAAGGGGTGTGTAAAACTATAAGGCATAGATTAAAGGCAAGACGACGGAGTTTTAAAGAAGACCAGAGGGAAAGATATTTCCACACAGGAAGTTGCTGTTATTTGGAATGACTAGCAGAAATGGTGGGGGCCAGGGACAGGAACATTTAGACTCATAGTCATACAGGCCATTTGGCCCAACTCATCCATGCTTATTATGGTGTTTATCTGAGCTAATTTTATCTGGCAGCATTTACCTCATTTGTCTCTAAACCACTGTATACAGCAGGCAGCTGAGTGAGAGGGTAGCAGAGTGAGAGGGCTTTGGCGAAGAATGGTCAAGGCGAAGAACTGATTTGCGGAGATTCACATATAGTAGTCTATGACTTCCCCGGCAGGATCTTCCCTTTCTCCCGTGGTCCTCTTCCACTAACATCGATCGCTCTGTCATGGCAGGTGAGTTCAGACCCGTGCCGTGCTCCTCCTGTGACATGTGGGAACTCAGGAAGGCTGACAGTGTCCCCGAAGACTACGTGTGCAGGAAGTGTGTCCAGCTGCAGCTCCTGATAGACCGCATGGCAGCACTGGAGCTGTGCGTGGACTCACTTTGGAGCATCCGAGATGCTGAGAGTGTTGTGGATAGCACACTTAGTGAGCTGGTCACACCACAGTTTAAGGTTCTGAGGGAATGGGTAACCAACAGGAAGAGTAGTAGCAGGAAGGTAGCTCAGGAGTCTCCTGCGGTCATCTCACTCCAAAACAGATACAGTATACCACTTTGTAGTCTGTTGGGGGAGATGGCTCATCAGGTGAAGGCAGCAGTAGCCAGGATCATGGCACCATGGGTGGCTCTGCTGTGCACGAGGGCAAGAAAAAGAGTGGCGGAGCTGTTGTGGTAGGGGATTCCATGGTAAGGGGAATAGACAGGAGTTCTGTGGCCACAAACGGGACTCCAGTATGGTGTGTTGCCTCCCGGGTGCAAGGGTCAGAGATGTCTTGGAGAGGCTGCAGGGCATTCTGAAAGGGGAGGGTGAGCAGCCAGCTGTCGTGGTGCATGTAGGTACTAACGATATAGGAGGAAAGTGGGATGAGGTCCTACTAGCTGAATTTAGGGAGCTAGCAGGTAAATTAAAGAGTAGGACCTCGAAGGTAATCATCTCAGGATTATGACCGGTGCCACGTGCTAGCCAGCGTTGGAATAGCAGGATAGCTAGAATGAATATGTGGCTTGAGTGGTGGGGCAGGAGGGAGGGTTTCAGATTCTTGGGGCATTGGAACCACTTCTGGGGGAGGTGGGACCGGTACCGTCCGGATGGACTACATCTGGGCAGGGCCAGGATCAATGTCCTAGGGAGATCATTTGCTAGTGCTTTTGGGGAGGCTTTAAACTAATATGGCAGGGGGATGGGAATCCACACAGAAAAGAAGAGGGAAGTGATACAGAGACCAAAGCTAGGGTTAGTGAAGAAATAAGTAAGAGTAGAGTGCATAAAACTAAAAAGCAAAAATCGCATCGGTCGCTAGATTCTAAAAGGAGTAAAAGGGCACTTTATCTAAACTATTAGAAACAAGGTTAGTGAACTTGTGGCACAGATCAGTACCAAGGCATATGATTTAGTGGCCATTACAGAAACCTGGTTGCAAGGTGGAGATGACTGGGAATTAAATATCCAAGGGTATCAGGTAATACGGAAAGATAGGCAGGAAGGCAGAGGAGGTGGGGTGGCACTCTTGATTAGGGATGAGATCAGGGCAATTGTGAGAGATGATATAAGATCTAAGGAGCAGAATGTTAAGTCCAGCTGGGTAGAGATTAAGAATAGTAAAGGGAAAAAATCCCTGGTGGGAATTGACTATAGGCCACCCAATAAAAATACTGCAGTGGCAGAGGCGATTAACCAAGAAATAACTGGCTTGTAAGAACGGAACGGCAGTTGTCATGGGGGATTTTAACTTCCACATAGATTGGGTAAATCAGGTTGGTCAAGGAAGTCTTGAGGAGGACTTCATAGAATGCATCCATGATGGCTTTCTTGAGCAGCATGTTAGTGAACCCACAAGGGAAAATACTATCTTAGATCCAGTCCTGTTCAATGGGACAAGTAAGATTAACAATCTTGCAGTCAGGGATCTCCTTGGAAAAAGTGATCATAGTATGATTGAATTTCGCATTCAGTTGGAGGATGAAATAGTTAGATCTCAAACTAGTGTATTATGCTTGAACAAGGGAGACTACAACGGGATGAGGGAGGAGTTGGCTAATGTGGATTGGGAGCACAGGCTATTTGGTAGGACAGTTGAGGAACAGTGGAATACTTTCAAAGAGATTTTTCACAGTGCTCAACAAACGTATATTCCAGTCAAAAGTAAGGACAGTAAGTGTGGGGAGAGCAGGCCTTGGCTAACTAAGGAAATAAAATATAGTATCAAATTAAAAGCTCATATGTACAAAGTTGCAAAGAGTAGTGGGAGACTGGAGGATTGGAAAAACTTTAAAAAGCAACAAAGAACAACTAAACAAGAAATAAGGAAGGAGAAGATAGAGTATGAAAGTAAATTAGCACAAAATATAAAAACAGATAGCAAAAGTTTTTATAAATATATAAAGCGGAAAATGGTGGCTAAAGTCAACATAGGTCCCTTGGAAGACGAGTAGGGGAAATTGATATTGGGTGATAAGGAAATAGCTGAAGCACTGAATGACTATTTTATGTTGGTCTTCACGGTGGAGGACACGTTTAATATGCCAAAGAAGGATGTTATGGACGAAATGGGAGGTGAGGACCTCGATAAAATCACTGTCACTAAAGAGATTATGATGAGCAAACTAGAGGGCCTGAAGGTATGTAAGTCCCCTGGTCCTGATCGGATGCATCTCAGAGTGCTGAGGGAATTGGCGGAGGTTATAGTAGACGCGTTAGTAATCATTTATCAAAACTCTGTAGACTCTGGGCAGGTCTCGGCAGATTGGGAAACAGCAGATGTCAATCCACTTTTCAAAAAAGGATGTAGGCAAAAGACGGGCAACTATAGGCCAATTAGCTTAACATCTGTAGTTGGGAAAATGCTTGAAGCTGTCATTAAGGAAGAAATAACAAAAAATTTAGAAAGGAGTGTTTCCATTAGACAGATGCAGCATTGATTCAGAAAGGGCAGGTCCCGTTTGACGAACTTACTGGAGTTCTTTGAGGACATAATGAGTGCAGTGGATAGAGGGGAACAGGTGGATGTTGTATACTTGGATTTCCAGAAGGTATTTGATAAGGTGCCGCACAAGAGACTTATAAATAAGGATGCATGGAGTCGGAGGAAGTGTATTGGCGTGGATAGTGGAATGGTTAATCAATAGAAGGCAGAGAGTTGGTATAAATGGGTGTTTCTCCGGTTGCCAGTCTGTGATGAGTGGGAACCCACAGGGATCGGTGCTGGGCCCACAGCTGTTTACCATTTACACTGATGATTTGGAAGAGGGGACTGAGTGTAGTGTAGCAAAATTTGCTGATGACACTAAACTGAGTGGAAAAGCAAATTGTACAGAGGATGTGGAGAGACTGTAGAGGGATATAGATAGGTTAACTGAGTGGGCCAAGGTCTGGCAGATGAAATACAACGTTGGTAAATGCGAGATCATCCACTTTGGAAGGAATAATCGAAGAGCAGATTATTATTTAAGTGGTGAAAGATTGCAGTATGCTGTTGTGCAGAGGGACTTGGGAGTGCTTGTGCATGAATCGCAAAAAGTTGGCTTGCAGGTACAACAGGTTATTAAGAAGGCAAACGGAATGTTGGCCTTCATTGCTAGAGGGATTGAATTCGAGAGCAGGGAGGTCATGCTGCAACTATACAGGGTACTGGTGAGGGCGCACCTGGAGTACTGTGTGCAGTTCCGGTCTCCATACTTGAGGAAGCATATACTAGCTTTGGAGGTAGTGCAGAGGAGGTTCACCAGGTTGATTCCAGGGATGAAGGGGTTAACCTATGAGGAGAGATTGAATCACCTGGGACTGTACTCACTGGAATTCAGAAAAATGAGAGGAGATCTTATAAAAACATACTAAAATTTGACAGGGATAGATAAGATAGAAGTAGGAAAGTTGTTTACATTGGTAGGTGAGACTAGAACTAGGGGACATTGCCTCAAGATTCAGGGGATAAGATTTAGGATGGAGATGAGGAGAAACTGTTTTTCCCAGAGAGTTGTGAATCTGAGGAATTCTCTGCCCAGGGAAGCAGTTGAGGCTTCTTCACTAAATATATTTAAGAAACAACTAGATGGGTCTTTACATAGTAAGGGAATTAAGGGTTATGGGGAAAAAGCAGGTAGATGGAGCTGAATTCAGAGACAGACCAGCCATAATCTTACTGAATGGCAGAGCAGGCTCGATGGGCTGGATGGCCGACTCCTGCTCCTATTTCTTTTGTCCTTATGTTTATCTATATACTTGTCCAAATGTCTTGAATGTTGTAATTATACTTGCCTCTACTGCTTTCTCCGGCAGCTCATTCCATATACGCACCACATTAGGTGAAAAATATGCCATTTATAACCATATAACCATATAACAATTACAGCACAGAAACAGGCCATCTCGGCCCTTCTAGTCCATGCCGAACTCTTACTCTCTAGTCCCACCGACCTGCACTCAGCCCATAACCCTCCATTCCTTTCCTGTCCATATAGCTGTCCAATTTAACTTTAAATGACAACATCGATCCTGCCTCAACCACTTCTGCTGGAAGCTTGTTCCACACAGCTACCACTCTCTGAGTAAAGAAGTTCCCCCTCATGTTACCCCTAAACTTTTGTCATTTAACTCTCAACTCATGTCCTCTTGTTCGAATCTCCCCCACTCTCAATGGAAAAAGCCTATCCACGTCAACTCTGTCTATCCCCCTCATAATTTTAAACACCTCTATCAAGTCCCCCCTCAACCTTCTACGCTCCAAAGAATAAAGACCTAATCTCTTCAACCTTTCTCTGTAACTTAGAAAATGAAACCCAGGTAACATTTTAGTAAACCTCCTCTGTACTCTGTCAATCTTATTGACATCTTTCCTATAATTTGGTGACCAGAACTGTACACAATATTCCAAATTTGGCCTTACCAATGCTTTATACAATTTGAACATTACATCCCAACTCCTTTACTCAATGCTCTGATTAATAAAGGCCAGCATACCAAAAGCTTTCTTCACCACCCTATCCACATGAGAGTCCACCTTCAGGGAACTATGCACCATTATTCCTAGATCCCGCTGTTCTACTGCATTTCCTCAATGCCCTACCATTTACCATGTATGTCCTATTTTGATTAGTCCTACCAAAATGTAGCACCTCACATTTTTCAGCATTAAACTCCATCTGCCATCTTTCAGCCCACTCTTCTAACTGGCCTAAATCTCTCTGCAAGCTTTGAAAACCTACTTCATCATCCACAACACCACCTATCTTAGTATCATCTGCATATTTACTAATCCAATTTACCACTCCATCATCCAGATCATTAATATATATGATGAACAACATTGGACCCAGTATCGATCCCTGAGGCACACCGCTACGCACCGTCCTCCAATCTGACACACAGTTATCCACCACTACTCTCTGGCATCTCCCATCTCGCCACTGCTGAATCCATTTTACTACTTCGATATTAATGCCTAACGATTGAACCTTCCTAACTAACCTTCCGTGTGGAACCTTGTCAAAGGCCTTACTGAAGTCCATATAAACAACATCCACCGCTTGACCCTCATCCACTTTCCTATTAACCTCTTCAAAAAATTCGATAAGATTTACCAAACATGACCTTCCATGCACAAATCCATGTTTACTGTTCCTAATCAGACTCTGTCTATCCAGATAATTATATATACCATCTCTAAGAATACTTTCCATCAATTTACCCACCACTGACGTCAAACTCACAGGCCGATAATTGCTAGGTTTACTCTTAGAACCCTTTTTAATCAATGGAACCACATAAGCAATACGCCAATCCTCCGGCACCATCCCCATTTTTAATGACATTTGGAATATTTCTGTCAGAGCCCCTGCTATTTCTACACAAACTTCCCTCAAGGTCCTAGGGAATATCTTGTCCGGACCCGGAGACTTATTCACTTTTATATTCCTTAAAAGTGCCAGTACTTCCTCTTCTTTAATTGTCATACTTTCCATAACTACCCTTCTTGTTTCCTTTACTTTACACAATTCCATATCCTTCTCCCTAGTGAATACTGAAGAAATTGCTCAGAATCTCCCCCATCTCTTTTTACTCCGCTCATAGCCGTCCGATTTTGAGGGTACAGGATCTTTATGTTCCTGTTAGGTTGAAAGGAAAGGTTAAAAGTTTGAGAGAGCCATGGTTTTCAAGGGATATTGGAAACTTGGTTCGGAAAAAGAGAGGGATCTTCAATAAATATAGGCAGCTTGGAGTTAATGAGGTGCTCGAGGAATATAAAGAATGTAAAAATAATCTTAAGAAAGAAATTACAATAGCTAAAAGAAGATACAAGGCTGCTTTGGCAAGTAAGGTGAAAATAAATCTAAATGGTTTCTACAGTTATGTTAGTGGCAAAAGGATAGTGAGGGATAAAATTGGTCCCTTGGAGAATCAGAGTGGACGGCTAATTTACCCACCAATGACATCAAACTCACAGGCTTATTATTGCCAGGTTTACTCCTAGAACCCTTTTTAAACAATGGAACCACATGAGCAATACACCAATCCTCCAGACCTTTAGGTCCTCTTTAAATCTTTCCCCTTTCACCCTAAATGGATACTTTCTGTTGGGGAAGTCCAGAACGAGGGGCCACAGTTTGAGGTTAGAGGGGAAGCCTTTTAGGACCGAGATTAGGAAAAACTTCTTCACACAGAGAGTGGTGAATCTGTGGAATTCTCTGCCACAGGAAACAGTTGAGGCCAGTTCATTGGCTATATTTAAGAGGGAGTTAGATATGGCCCTTGTGGCTACGGGGGTCAGGGGGTATGGAGGGAAGGCTGGGGCGGGGTTCTGAGTTGGATGATCAGCCATGATCATAATAAATGGCGGTGCAGGATCGAAGGGCCGAATGGCCTACTCCTGCACCTATTTTCTATGTTTCTATGTTTCTATGTTTACCACGTCCTATATCCCCCTCATGTTTTTATAAATCTATCTAATGTCATTCCTCAGATCTCTTTGCTCAAGGGAAAACAGTTCCAGCCCATCTGGTCTCTCCTTATAACACATCTTCAACATCCATGAGAAGTCTTTCTACATTCTCTCCTGCTTAATTACATGCAGTTTGGCAATTAGAATTGCACACGACACTCGAGTGTGGTCTAAACAACATTTTGTGCAACTGTACCACAACATCCCGACTTCTGCACTCAGTGCCAGGCATCTGGATCACTGTTTGAATGAGCAAGCCACAAGTCTGCGGAAATAGTGCAGGCAAAAAGGATTAGTGTATACAGACATGTGTGAAAGGCCAAAGATCCTGCTTCTATGCTGTACATTTCTGTGATTTATGACCTTTTAAAATGAGAGACCCAGAAATGAATGGTCAAAGAATGGTAATAACATGTGACATTAATCCTACCATAACCCACTTTATTCTCGCCACATTCACATCAGCTCTCCGATATCCCACACTGTGGCCGGTTTACAATGGCCAATTATGCTATCAACCTACATGTCTTTGAGAATGTGGGAAGAAACTCTGGCAGTCACAGGGTGTACACAAAGATATCATGCCAAAGGGATTAGACCTGGGTCCTTAAAGGTAGTGGCTCTACCAGCTGAACAACCAAGCTTAGCGAAGATTAGACACGCTCCCTTGAGAAACTGTCTCGGCTAACTGAAAATCTTGAAATTGAGCTGGATAGACTTCTATAGATGACAAAGGACTTACGTAATGATAAGGAGCAGACCTGAGAAAACAATTAGCTCAGTCACAGGTGCATTGCACAGCAGAGCAGATTTACACAGCTGAATACGCTGCACGTTCTCCTTTCTTTCCCCACCCAAATCTTATTTAGAGATCCAGCATGGTAACAGGCCCTTCTGATCCAGTGACCCTGCGCCACCCAATTACACCCCTGTGACCAATTAACTAATGACCCTGCACCATCCAATTACACCCTTCTGACCAATTAACCAACGAGCCAGCGCCATCCAATTACACCCCTGTGACCAATTAACCAATGAGCCTGCACCATCCAATTACACCTGTGACCAATTAACCAATGAGCCTGCACCATCCAATTACACCCTTGTGACCAATTAACCAATGAGCCTGCACCATCCAATTACACCCTTCTGACCAATTAACCAATGAGCCTGCGCCATCCAATTACACCCCTGTGACCAATTAACCAATGAGCCTGCACCATCCAATTACACCCTTCTGACCAATTAACCAACGAGCCAGCGCCATCCAATTACACCCCTGTGACCAATTAACCAATGAGCCTGCACCATCCAATTACACCCTTCTGACCAATTAACCAATGAGCCTGCACCATCCAATTACACCCTTGTGACCAATTAACCAATGACCCTGCGCCACCCAATTACACCCTTCTGACCAATTAACCAACGACCCTGCACCACCCAATTACACCAGTGACCAATTAACCAATGAGCCTGCGCCACCCAATTACACCCTTGTGACCAATTAACCAACGAGCCAGCGCCATCCAATTACACCCCTGTGACCAATTAACCAATGAGCCTGCACCATCCAATTACACCCTTGTGACCAATTAACTAATGACCCTGCGCCATCCAATTACACCCTTCTGACCAATTAACCAATGACCCTGCACCACCCAATTACACCCCTGTGACCAATTAACCAATGAGCCTGCACCATCCAATTACACCCGTGACCAATTAACCAATGAGCCTGCACCACCCAATTACACCCTTGTGACCAATTAACCAATGAGCCTGCACCATCCAATTACACCCTTGTGACCAATTAACTAATGACCCTGCGCCATCCAATTACACCCTTCTGACCAATTAACCAATGACCCTGCACCATCCAATTACACCCGTGACCAATTAACCAATGACCCTGCGCCACCCAATTACACCCCTGTGACCAATTAACCAATGACCCTGCGCCATCCAATTACACCCTTGTGACCAATAAACCAATGACCCTGCGCCACCCACTTACACCCTTGTGACCAATTAACCAATGAGCCTGCGCCATCCAATTACATCCTTGTGACCAATTAACCAATGACCCTGCGCCATCCAATTACATCCTTGTGACCAATTAACCAATGACCCTGCGCCATCCAATTACACCCTTGTGACCAATTAACTAATGACCCTGCGCCATCCAATTACACCCTTCTGACCAATTAACCAATGACCCTGCACCATCCAATTACACCCGTGACCAATTAACCAATGACCCTGCGCCACCCAATTACACCCCTGTGACCAATTAACCAATGACCCTGCGCCATCCAATTACACCCTTGTGACCAATTAACCAATGACCCTGCGCCACCCACTTACACCCTTGTGACCAATTAACCAATGAGCCTGCGCCATCCAATTACACCCTTGTGACCAATTAACCAATGACCCTGCGCCATCCAATTACATCCTTGTGACCAATTAACCAATGACCCTGCGCCATCCAATTACATCCTTGTGACCAATTAACCAATGACCCTGCACCATCCAATTACACCCTTGTGACCAATTAACCAATGACCCTGCGCCATCCAATTACACCCTTGTGACCAATTAACCAATGAGCCTGCACCATCCAATTACATCCTTGTAACCAATTAACCAATGACCCTGCGCCACCCACTTACACCCTTGTGACCAATTAACCAATGAGCCTGCGCCATCCAATTACACCCTTGTGACCAATTAACCAATGACCCTGCGCCATCCAATTACACCCTTGTGACCAATTAACCAATGACCCTGCGCCACCCAATTACACCCCTGTGACCAATTAACCAATGAGCCTGCACCATCCAATTACATCCTTGTAACCAATTAACCAATGACCCTGCGCCACCCACTTACACCCTTGTGACCAATTAACCAATGAGCCTGCGCCATCCAATTACACCCTTGTGACCAATTAACCAATGACCCTGCGCCACCCAATTACACCCTTGTGACCAATTAACCAATGAGCCTGCGCCACCCAATTACACCTGTGACCAATTAACCAATGAGCCTGCACCATCCAATTACACCCTTGTGATCAATTAACCAATGAGCCTGCACCATCCAATTACATCCTTGTGACCAATTAACCAATGAGCCTGCGCCACCCAATTACACCTGTGACCAATTAACCAATGAGCCTGCGCCATCCAATTACACCCTTGTGACCAATTAACCAATGAGCCTGCACCATCCAATTACACCCTTGTGACCAATTAACCAATGAGCCTGCACCATCCAATTACACCCTTGTGACCAATTAACCAATGAGCCTGCACCATCCAATTACACCCCTGTGACCAATTAACCAATGAGCCTGCACCATCCAATTACACCTCTGTGACCAATTAACCAATGAGCCTGCACCATCCAATTACACCCTTGTGACCAATTAACCAATGACCCTGCACCACCCAATTACACCTTTGTGACCAATTAACCAATGAGCCTGCACCACCCAACCAATTAACCAATGAGCCTGTGCCACCCAATTACACCCTTGTGATCAATTAACCAATGAGCCTGCACCATCCAATTACACCCTTGTGACCAATTAACCAATGAGCCTGCACCATCCAATTACAGCCTTGTGACCAATTAACCAATGACCCTGCACCATCCAATTACACCCGTGACCAATTAACCAATGAGCCCGCGCCATCCAATTACACCCTTGTGACCAATTAACCAATGACCCTGCACCATCCAATTACACCCGTGACCAATTAACCAATGAGCCTGCACCACCCAATTACACCCGTGACCAATTAACCAATGAGCCTGCACCATCCAATTACACCCGTGACCAATTAACCAATGAGCCTGCACCATCCAATTACACCCTTGTGATCAATTAACCAATGAGCCTGCACCATCCAATTACACCCTTGTGACCAATTAACCAATGACCCTGCACCATCCAATTACACCCTTGTGACCAATTAACCAATGAGCCTGCGCCATCCAATTACATCCTTGTGACCAATTAACCAATGACCCTGCGCCACCCAATTACACCCTTGTGACCAATTAACCAATGACCCTGCGCCACCCAATTACACCTGTGACCAATTAACCAATGAGCCTGCACCATCGTTACACCCTTGTGACCAATTAACCAATGACCCTGCGCCATCCAATTACATCCTTGTAACCAATTAACCAACGACCCTGCACCATCCAATTACATCCTTGTAACCAATTAACCAATGACCCTGCACCATCCAATTACACCTGTGACCAATTAACCAATGAGCCTGCACCATCCAATTACACCCTTGTGATCAATTAACCAATGAGCCTGCACCATCCAATTACACCCTTGTGACCAATTAACCAATGAGCCTGCGCCACCCAATTACACCTGTGACCAATTAACCAATGAGCCTGCGCCATCCAATTACACCCTTGTGACCAATTAACCAATGAGCCTGCACCATCCAATTACACCCTTGTGACCAATTAACCAATGAGCCTGCACCATCCAATTACACCCTTGTGACCAATTAACCAATGAGCCTGCACCATCCAATTACACCCCTGTGACCAATTAACCAATGAGCCTGCACCATCCAATTACACCTCTGTGACCAATTAACCAATGAGCCTGCACCATCCAATTACACCCTTGTGACCAATTAACCAATGACCCTGCACCACCCAATTACACCTTTGTGACCAATTAACCAATGAGCCTGCACCAGCCAACCAATTAACCAATGAGCCTGTGCCACCCAATTACACCCTTGTGATCAATTAACCAATGAGCCTGCACCATCCAATTACACCCTTGTGACCAATTAACCAATGAGCCTGCGCCATCCAATTACACCCTTGTGACCAATTAACCAATGACCCTGCACCATCCAATTACACCCGTGACCAATTAACCAATGAGCCCGCGCCATCCAATTACACCCTTGTGACCAATTAACCAATGACCCTGCACCATCCAATTACACCCGTGACCAATTAACCAATGAGCCCGCGCCATCCAATTACACCCTTGTGACCAATTAACCAATGACCCTGCACCATCCAATTACACCCGTGACCAATTAACCAATGAGCCTGCACCATCCAATTACACCCTTGTGACCAATTAACCAATGAGCCTGCGCCACCCAATTACACCCTTGTGACCAATTAACCAATGACCCTGCACCATCCAATTACACCCGTGACCAATTAACCAATGAGCCCGCGCCATCCAATTACACCCTTGTGACCAATTAACCAATGACCCTGCACCATCCAATTACACCCGTGACCAATTAACCAATGAGCCTGCACCATCCAATTACACCCTTGTGACCAATTAACCAATGAGCCTGCACCATCCAATTACACCCTTGTGACCAATTAACCAATGAGCCTGCACCATCTAATTACACCCTTGTGACCAATTAACCAATGAGCCTGCACCATCCAATTATACCCCTGTGACCAATTAACCAATGAGCCCGCGCCATCCAATTACACCCTTGTGACCAATTAACCAATGACCCTGCACCATCCAATTACACCCGTGACCAATTAACCAATGAGCCTGCACCATCTAATTACACCCTTGTGACCAATTAACCAATGAGCCTGCGCCACCCAATTACACCCTTGTGACCAATTAACCAATGAGCCTGCACCATCCAATTACACCCTTGTGACCAATTAACCAATGAGCCTGCACCATCCAATTACATCCTTGTGACCAATTAACCAATGAGCCTGCACCACCCAATTACACCCTTGTGACCAATTAACCAATGACCCTGCGCCACCCAATTACACCCTTGTGACCAATTAACCAATGACCCTGCACCATCCAATTACACCCTTGTGACCAATTAACCAATGAGCCTGCACCATCCAATTACACCCTTGTGACCAATTAACCAATGAGCCTGCACCATCCAATTACACCCTTGTGACCAATTAACCAATGAGCCTGCACCATCCAATTACACCCTTGTGATCAATTAACCAATGAGCCTGCACCACCCAATTACATCCTTGTGACCAATTAACCTACTAACTTATGTGTTTTGGGAATGTGGAAAGAAACCCAGGCACCTGGAGGAAACCTGTAACGTCATGGGTAAAACGTACAAACTCTTTACATACAGCAGGGAGTACATCTATGGGATCTGATAGTTCTGAGTTGTCTACTTACTTCTCTCTCCGTTCTCGGAATAAGCTGGTACGTTTAAAATCAAACTCTGCTCTCTTTTCATCTGTCAAAGCTTCATATTCGTCTTCATCCAACTCTTTCAGGTAAGTCCTCTCCTTCTCTGCTTCCTCCTTTGCTAACTGCTCTGTTATTTAATTTAGAGAAACAGACAATGTGTGACTTAAAATGCGTCCTATCTCCAGGTAAAAAAAAAATGGGCCATAGTGTTTCAGTGTAACTGATAGGCTATTTGTATGTAATGTAGAGCATCAGCTGTCAATAGAAAGATGTAACGTTGGACTTCAGTATGTTGCTTTACAGGAAGCTGTGGATTGTTTAGCATCAGGCGAGATGAGAAACAACTGTTTTCTCATCAATTATTATTTCATATATTTATTATCATAAGTAAAATCATGACTGCAAGTTTTTAAGGCAATCATCTTGTTAAGTCAGACTCATGTGATTGGCATCTCTGTGGCAGCAACAATTGTCTTTAAAAATATGTAAAAACTGTCCAGACAAAGCCCTTTGCACAATGGCTGGAGTACATGGCCATGTGGATTTGTACATAGTCATGTGGATCGTGCAGTCTGGTGGGGCCAGTCAGTTTCTATTGGCAGCTTTCCAAGAAGCTTGTGTTACGCAACCGGCAACAATGAATATCAATCCAGACAGTTTATATAAAAACAACCAGATATTTATTAAACACGGATAAACAATTAAAAAAACAAACAAAAACCTTAACTGGAAGTTAACCGCTAAGCGGCCGATCAACAAATAGTCACTTGGTACTGGTTCTTAAAGCGATAAATGCGAAAACAGTTCTTAAAGCGGTAAAGTCAAACACAGTTCTTAAAACGGTAAATTCGAAAGTCCAACAGATTTATACATTCAACTGGGGAAGACTTCTCTGGAGAAGGATTTATTCATAGACACGACTTTCCTGCTGGTTCTGTCCAAAAGGATTCACGATGAAGGAATAAACAGCTTAAAACAACTGACCTTTCTTCTGGCGAGCAAATCCTGCATGAACTATCCCTCTCTTTCGGCAGGAGTTATCTTCGATACAGGTTGCTACTTCTTCAATGAAGACTCACTAAGGTCGATCCTTTATAAACTGCCAAACATTCCCAACTTCTCTTAATCCTTCATATCCTGTACTTCGATAAAGTCTTCACTCTCCAGTACTACTGAAAAGGTACGTCAACAAACCTGCCAGAAATTGCCAGTCCAGCACTATTGTACCTTGCAATAGAACGTAATACTCCATTTTAAAAATGAAACTGCGTCAAAAAGCAAATACGCAACGGAACTGAGACACTGATGAATGTTCTAGCTGAAAAACTAACTGCGTCACCAGAGGTCTTCCCTTTTATACCCGTGGTGAACATGTCATCACGTGACCTCACATCGGTGGGAAAATTACATCAGGTGTCCTCCAAAAGACCATTACATTATTCTCACAAGAAAGTCACAACATCTCCTTGAGGTATGTAACACTTGCATCTGCTGAGGCTTTGCTGTGTGTTTCTGGTACTCCCTCAATTTACAGCCTTCTGAAAAAGCCTGGGGAAAGATTTATTGCCCAATATAGGTGGAAGTTTTGAGTTAAATTTGTATTTGGCCTACTGACAATGCCGGCCTGAGCCCATTGAACGCTCGGTGTGTTTAGAGTCAGTTGCCTGCCGGTGGAAAGATGGAGGAGGTGCAGCAGCATACTCCATCATAGAGCCATGTAAACAGGGCCTTTGGCTCACTGAGTCCATACCAACCATTCCTTTCTACCGTATTCATATCTCATTCTCCCCAGCTTCTACCACTAACCCACTAGAAGCTGTTCACCTACCCATCAACATGTCTTTGGGTGATGAAAGGAAACTGTAGTGCACAGGGGAAAGCCGTGTAATCACTCTGGCCACAAAGTGAACCCAGGTCTCTTGCCACTCTACTGCCAGTGCCATTGTGCCTCCCTTAACCGCAAGAGGAGAGCTTTTGAAAGATAGAGAGGCAGGCATCACCTGCTGGTGTTGATCCTTGACATGAGTGGCCTTGACTGAATCCCAGAGCAAACAATTCATTTCTGTGTCTCCATCAGCCCAGAAGGTGAGAAAACAGTGCACTACTTGAAAATCAGGAAGGCCTCAAATATGCTTGCTAATATTCGAAATCCCATCATCCCGATGTCAACCATCAGCTGTAGTACACTAACACTGCCTGTATGTGCACATATGTAAAGGCACTGCACAATACCATTGCTGTATTGTGAGACTCTTGAGCCTGCACATTGTGGAATAAAATTACAGCCATTCTGACCACATCCACAATTCTCCATTCCCGTTTACTCTCCGTCACCTTTCACCCCATCCTCTCTGCTTATTAACTATTTACCTAGCAATGTCTAAAAACTTTCTAACAACTTGGCTTTGACCTGTCTTTTTAGAAGAAAATTCACAAGACTCAAGACTAAGAGAAAAAAAATCCACCTCATCCCCTACGATGACCCTTATTTGCAAACAACAGCACCATTCTCCCATGAGGAAGTATCCTCTCCATTTCAACTAACAGAAAGTCACATTTCAGCCAAATGCCACTCATGTTTCAAAACAACAGTCTATCCAATGTTGCCTGGACATAGTTTGACCTGGACATGGTTGGAACAATCTAACCTGAGCGAAGACACTTTTATGTAAAATTTTGCATGGAAAACCAGTGTTAACAGACACAATTTATAGGTTTTAACATTTTTCCTCAGCAGGAAATCTTCTTGGATATCAGAAAACAAATTAAACAGCTAAACAGTCCAAGGCCTTCTCTTGAACTTATATTTCCATGCTCAGAAGTAGTTCCCAGAACCCCCTTGAAACAAGCGTACCAAGACTCATTCACTCAGGAGTCAGGTCAAACTCCACACCAAAGACCGATAAACAAATGTTACAACTACTTCACTGAAATATTAGGGACATATCCTGTCCAGATACACATCTTGTATCTTATCTTTCAATTTAGAAACATAGAAAACCTACACAGAAAACAATATTGGCCCTTCAACCCACAATGTTATGCCGAGCATGTACTTACTTTAGAAATTGACTAGGGTTACCCATAGCCCTCTATTTTTCTAAACTCCATGCACCTATCTTAAAAGACCCTATTGAATCCGCCTCCACCACTGTCACCGGCAGCCCATTCCATGCACTCACCACTCTCTGTGTGAAAAAACTTACCCCTGACATCTCCTCTGTACCTACTTCCAAGCACTTTAAAACTGTGCCCTCTCATGTTAACCATTTCAGCCCTAGGAAAAAGCCTCTGACTATCCACACAATCAATGCTTCAAATTTGTTGTTGCTGTTTTCATAAGTACTGCTCTTAAAAACTTGGCAGGAATCTGTTAGTTTCAGAGGCTAGAACCTGGTCCATGTGTAGCAATAATGATAATAAATTGTGTGTATATGGAACCTCTAACTTTGCAGAGGTGTTTCACTGCAAATGTCACCAAACAAAATTTCACTTCATGTCACATAAAATGGCAAAAGGCTTAGTCATTTGGCAGGATTTAAGGAATATCTTGAATAGGAAAGAAACATACGAGGCATATAGGTTACCAAGAGGATTCTGCAGCTTAGGGCTTTAGTAGTTGGGCAATATACCACCGTGCAGGAGCCCCTTGTGTGATGGAACGGAACTTTCACACATGGTTATATTACTTATATTTCCTTACAATATAGACAGAGCTCTTTAGTCCACAGATGCTATACTGGCTCATTAAGTCACTTTACACTCCCACCTACTTCTATAAAGCATACATCACATGCCCAGTCTGATTCTTTATACCACCCATCTACACTAGAGGGATCTTACAGCAGACAATGAACCCACCAGCTTGCTTCTGAGATATGGGAGGATACCAGAGGAACCAGGACGGTAGAAAAGCAACTAATTCACAGGAAGAACATGCAAACTCCATGCAGATAGCACTGCGCAGGAAAAGTCTCAGGCCCATGTGGAGTTGGCAAGGCAAGTTTTGATAGCTTGGTCATGAGGATGATGGACATGGAGAAGATTGGTGGAATGTTGAGAGGATGAAGGGCAATGCTGAGATTGGCAGGGAGCAGAGGAGAGTTGAGAGGAGGCAAATGTACAGGAAACCCTAATCAAATTTCCAAGTATGTATCTGCATTCTAGTGGAATAAATATTGATCACGTTAAGCTATCTGAGTTATCTATTTAACCAATTCGTCCCCCCCATCCCTCCCCACTGATCTCCCTCCTGGCACTTATCTGTGTAAGCGGAACAAGTGCTACACATGCCCTTACACTTCCTCCCTTACCACCATTCAGGGCCCCAAACAGTCCTTCCAGGTGAGGCATCACTTCACCTGTGAGTCGACTGGGGTGATATACTGCGTCCGGTGCTCCCGATGTGGCCTTTTATATATTGGTGAGACCCGACGCAGACTGGGAGACCGCTTTGCTGAACATCTACGCTCTGTCCGCCAGAGAAAGCAGGATCTCCCAGTGGCCACACATTTTAATTCCACATCCCATTCCCATTCTGACATGTCTTTCCACGGCCTCCTCTACTGTAAAGATGAAGCCACACTCAGGTTGGAGGAACAACACCTTATATTCCGTCTGGGTAGCCTCCAACCTGATGGCATGAACATTGACTTCTCTAACTTCCGCTAGGCCCCACCTCCCCCTCGTACCCCAGCTGTTACTCATTTTTATGCACACATTCTTTCTCTCACTCTCCTTTTTCTCCCTCTGTCCCTCTGAATATACCTCTTGCCCATCCTCTGGGTCACCCCCCCCCGTCTTTCTCCCTAGGCCTCCTGTCCCATGATCCTCTCGTATCCCCTTTTGCCTATCACCTGTCCAGCTCTCGGCTCCATCCCTCCCCCTCCTGTCTTCTCCTGTCATTTTGGATCTCCCCCTCCCCCTCCAGCTTTCAAATCCCTTACTCACTCTTCCTTCAGTTAGTCCTGACGAAGGGTCTCGGCCTGAAACGTCGACTGCACCTCTTCCTATAGATGCTGCTTGGCCTGCTGCGTTCACCAGCAACTTTGATGTATGTTGCTTGAATTTCCAGCATCTGCAGAATTCCTGTTGTTTGAGTTATCTATTTGATAACATTCTATCATGTCACGGAGAAAATCAAGTAACAGAGTTTCTCAGCCACTGCTTTGATCTTTACCAGATTTACTTGTAAGAAGTTCATGTTTAACATATTTAGATGTTTTATTTATGGAGACAGATGGATGGTGGTGAGATCGAGCTGGGGGCTAACAGTCTTACATTGAAACTGTTGGATCTGACTGTTGCAGTTTAGCTATCAATTATCTGTTTGTATTTTAAGTAGCTTTTCTATATAGCAGTTTAATATGCTTCAGGTGGCTATACAAAGTATAATTCTGAAAGCTTCTTAGTTCTTTCATTAAGTGGGTAGTATTTGCTCATTGGTTAATTTTATTGTAATATTAAGTAAGTATTTTCTACTTGGATTATTGTTATCTATGGAGTTGTTTTATTGTCTTAGGTATAAAAGTAACTGTTTTATACTAGGCACCATCTTTTCTTTACTTCAAGTAGTAAGACACCCTATCATTGTTCTGTTTCTGTTCTCTTTATTCTATCTTCTCAATAAAATGATAGGAAGCAATGTGTTTATGCCTCGTTCCTAACATCTAAAAGAACCTTGGATTTAAACACAAGAATGCAGTGAAACTTATGCTATAGTGAGGGGATCCAGGAGTGCCCCTATTAACTGTTTGAAGAGAGACAGAGAGAGATATTCATCATTGATGGTTTGTTTGGAAAGGAGAGAGAGACGAAGATTGACGGTTGGACTGACATGGGAGTTAACTTTGGGGTTTTACTTTGGAGATAAAGGCCGAGCAGCTCGAAGGTTGCTATGGTGACCAACAGGACATTATTGATGTCACTTCCAAGGACGTGTTGCCTGCTCACATTCCTAACAGACAAAGGAAGGAGGGACGCTTTGAGTGACAGGTGATGCTCAGCCTGGTGAAATCAATGGGAGGTCAGATGATACAGACCTCAGACACATGATCTTGGACACTGAATGAGCATTGTTGTGCCCGCAGAGAAAGGGGGTTTTGGAGGATCGATCAGGCGGATCGATCCAAATTGCTATTCCAGCGGTGAAGAAGGGGTTGACTGGTGGGGAGTTGTCTATGTGTCTGCCCTTGCCGGGGTGATAGCTCCACCACAGGAAAACCATCACAGTCACAAAAAAATCACAGTCGGTGACTTGTGAAGGATTTCGGAGGACGATGAGAAGATCAACGGCATCAGCTCACCTGAAGACTCAACTCACTCTCACTCTCTCTCTCTCTCTCTCTGTCTCTCTCTCTCTCTCTCTCTCTCTCTCTCTCTCTCTCTCTCTCTCTCTGTCTCTCTCTCTCTCTCTCTCTCTCTCTCCATCACTACTCAACTAAATACCACGAACTGAACTGAACTTTACTCAACATTGTAAGACTGTATCTTTTTACCCCGAGACTTAAATAAGCTTTGTTTTTCATATATCTATTTCCACACTTACTGATTTACTTACCTATATATATAATCATTGCTAATGTGACGAGAATACACATAAATTAAGATGTTTGCTGGCCTGGGCTAGCATCAGTGGCATCAGCAGTTGGTCTGCCACCTGTCCTCAGGGGAAGGAGAGATAAGGAACAATGAAGCAGCATTTGGAGGTGTTAATGAAGGAGCCATCAGTCTGGGTATTGTCTAGAGCGGCTCCCCCTTTGAACCCTGAACTGTTTGAAGTGATGGACAGGCGATACCCCAGCAGGGGGATAAAAAGGGACAGGTTCGCTAAGGCAGGAAACACACGACACCCGAGGTAATGAGACCCTGGAAGCGGTGCGCCTCTCACGAGTCGGTGGGAAGTACCGGACCATAAACGCACAGGGTGGAAAGGTACGATCAGCGGGAACCCGGTGTGTGTCCACCCTCGCTTGGGTGCAAAGGTTCACTGCAGAGGATCGACCGCATCTGGAGGAGGGGTCACAGTCCGTGACCTCAGGTGACATCACCAAGGACACGCCCGAAAGCTGCTTGTGAGCAATATCGCCAGTCTGTGAGTGGAAGCTGTTTCTGAATGATCAGTCGTTCTCATTCTCTCTCTTCCTCCCCCCCACGTTGTCCATCGCCATGGCAACGATTACTGTGAACTGAACTAAATCGAACTGGACTTTTGAGTCACTTTGAAATTGGTCATTTACCCCTAGACAACGACAGAGCTTGATTGATGCTGTTATCTTAATTCTGTGCACATGTGTCTTTATCATTGCTGAACTGTTGCATTTATTATCCTTTCGATTACTGTGTTGCTTGTTTCTTTAATAAAACTTTCTTAGTTCTAGTAATCCAGACTCCAACTGAGTGATCCATTTCTGCTGGTTTGGCAACCCAGTTACGGGGTACGTAACACTAACCTGTCTGATTTATTTACATTGATATTACTGTATTGCGTAGTTACTAATAAATATTAATAGTTTATAGCAATACTGGACTCCAAAGTGGTTTCTATTTCTGCTGGTTTCTTTATCACCGTCACGGGGTACGTGACACTATGCTGTCACATGCTAGGAGGAACAGAAATTGGTGTGGGTGAAAATAAAAATGTTAAGACATCTAAAAAATAAGGTTAAACTAAACATCCTGCCTCAGTAGGCAAGGCATTCATTACAAGGTGGGCAATTTAACAAGACAAGTAGGTGTAAAACTTATACAATGTGACTACCATTACGATAGATAGATACTGGATGACTCCAGCTGGGATATTTGGAATTTAGGAAAGATAGTGAAAATGGAATACAAGGTGGGATGACACTGATAGTGAAGGGTATAGTCAGTGCACTAGTGAAGGGACATGGGCTAAGCACAGGAGCATGTAAAAACATTCTGACTGCAGCTACGGAGCACCAAGTTGGTGGGTGTTGTCATTAGGCCTTAAACAGTATGGGAATCAAAGGCGATGGAACGGAAGAGGAAATTAAAGATGTCTTTAGCTACATGCCTGAGAAGCTGCTGTACACAAACTTTTCACTGAACCTGCAGCTCACCTTGGCAGACAATAAACTCATCCTGACTGGGAACAGGAAGCAAGGGTACTATAGTAATTTAAATATGAACTGGCCATCCAAAACAGCTTTAAGATGTACTCACTGTTCTGCTCACGGTGGAGCTGACTATATCTACAACTCTCTGCAGCACAGGATTTTCAGAAATCCTGTCATAACATGTTAGCAAGTGGATGGTCATGCACTTTGCTACAAAAGAATAAAAGAGAAAATTCAAATATCCAAAGTGCAGATGGACTTGGGAGTCCTTGTGCAGGATTCCCTAAAGGTTAACTTGCAGATTGAATCAGTGGTGAGAAAGACAAATGCAATGTTAGCATTCAGTTCAAGAGGACTAGAATATAAAAGCAAGGTTGTAATGCTGAGGCTTTGAGGCACTGGTGAGGTCTCACTTGGAGTATTGTGAGCAGTTTTGCGCCCTTTATTTAAGGAAGGATGTGCTGACATTGGAGCGGATTCAGAGGAAGTTCACAAGAATGATTCTGGGAATGAAAGGCTTATCGTATGAGGAGTGATTGATGCCTTTGGGCCTTTATTTGCTGGAATTTAGAAGAATGACGGCTGATCGCAATGAAACCTATCGAATGTTGAAAAGCCTAGACTGAGAGGATGTTTCAGAAGTGGGGGAGTCTAGGACCAGAGGGTACAGTCTCAGAATAGAGAAACATTCATTTAGAACAGAGATGAGTAGGAATTTCTTTAGCCAGAGAATGGTGAATCTGTGGAATTCACTGCCATAGGCAGTTGTGGAGGCCAGGTTATTGAGTGCATTTAAGGTGGAGGTTGATAGGTTATTGATTAGTCCGGTTGTAAAATATTACGAGGAGAATGGGTTGAGAAGAAATCGATTAGCCATGATGAAATGGCAAAGTAGACTCAATGGGCCGAATGGCCTAACTGTGCTCCTATGTCTAGTGGACTAAGAGCAGAATACAAGGCCTAGTGTTGACTCGTAGAGCTTCACAGAGTTAGGGCTCCAGCCAATGGGCCTGCACTTCCAATATGAACCTCAGGCCTTGATCCTCGGCATCGACCACAGGGACTGGCAATCACAGAACACTAGGACTTGTATTCTGGTCTCACTGATTCACAAACCAAGGGGAATATTTGACCTTATTTTGCCTGCCTGAAACTTTGACTCTGGAACCTGCCGACAACTCGCCGACCCTTTGTCCACACTAGTCTGTCAAAGGTACATCCCAAACAGGTCTGAGGATGTCCCACATCCATGTTGTTGTTCTTCAAATGAGAAGTGGTGACTTAAGACTTAATACTCTGGCCTGTCCTCTGAATCCTGTTCCTAAAGCCCCTCTCTGTTCCCAAAACCATTCTGACGATCCCAAAAAAATCCAGAAAAATAACTAAAACTGAGTTGTGATATCAACAGAGAGCATAGCTTGGTGTCATCTTGAGCATCATGTGGATGTTATACTTTATACTTTATTGTCGCCAAACAATTGGTACTAGAGCATACAATCATCACAGCGATATTTGATTATGTGCTTTCACACTCCCTGGATTACAAATATTAAATATTAAAAATAATAAAAATAGTTAAAATTAGTAAATATTCAAAATTTAAATTATAAATCATAAATGGAAAATAGAAAAATGGGAAGTAAAGTAGTGCAAAAAAAAACCGAGAGGCAGGTCCGGCTATTTGGAGGGTATGACCCAGATCTGGGTCACGATCCGTTCAGCAGTCTTATCACAGTTAAAAAGAAGCTGTTCCTAAATCTGGCTGTACAAGTCTTCAAGCTCCTGAGCCTTCTCCCGGAGGGAAGAGGAACGAAAAGTGTGTTGGCTGGGTGGGTCGTGTCCTTGATTATCCTGGCAGCACTGCTCCGACAGCGTGTGGTATAAAGTGAGTCCACAGACAGAAGATTGGTTTGTGTGATGTGCTGCGCCGTGTTCACGATCTTCTGCAGCTTCTTTCGGTCTTGGACATGACAACTTCCATACCAGGTTGTGAAGGCCTAGTGTTCTGTGATTGCCAGTCCCTGTGGTCGATGCCGAGGATCAAGGCCTGAGGTTCATAGTGGAAGTCCAGGACCATTGGCTGGAGCCCTAACTCTGTGAAGCTCTACGAGTCAACTGGATAGTCAGAAGACCAAACATCTGCATGCCTCATCTGAATCTGGGTCTTCTGGAGTCTGTCTTGGGGTTAAGGGACTGTGCATGTGCGTGGGTTGGAGGGAGGAACAGCGACTTGCTTTGCTATTAGTGTTTTGCTGCTCGTTGTGTTCTGTGTTGTTCTACCAAACTATATTGGCAACGGAATGTGTGGCAATGCCTGTGGGTTGTCTCAGCACACCCTCAGGTGTGTTGGTTGTCAATGCAAACAACACATTTCATTGAATGTTTCAATTTATGCATGATAAATAAAATTAGGTCTTGAATTTTGACATGAATTGCATGGTTTTGAGGGCAATGTATGTGCAGAGACCCAAGATTGGTTAGTAGACGAGAAAAGAAATAAACATATCCTTTGAAGTGGTTGGACGAGGAAGTAAAGACAACAGTGCGCCAAGATAGGTTAGTTAACAACCTTGCTGTGCAGACATGAGGGAAGAATGTCCACAACAGACTGAAATCCTTCATTGACTTAGAAAGTGAAGAAGTTCTAACCTAAACTAGGGAGCTGCACAGATCAGTGCTTGTGTTCAGCCACTCATGGTAAGTATCAGCGCTTCAGATGAACAGATGGAATGCCATGTTTAATGGCTGGCTAACAATAGTAAATCGGGTGGGATTGTTAACTATGAGGAGGATGTAAACAGCTTTCCTGCCAACAAACAGATTGAGCAGGTGGGCAAAAACTTGGCAATTGCAGTTTAATGTGGATAAGTGTGAAGTTATCCACACCTAGAAAATTGTGTGCAATTTTAGTCTCCTTACCTAAGATGATATATGCTTGCCTAGAGGGACTGCAGTAAATGTTCGCCAGACTGACCTGTGGGAAAGTGTTCCTGACCCTAAACACTAATTTGACCTCTAACTACCCCACATTTCTGTCCCTAAACCCTAATCTGGCACCTAACTTCCCTCTCTGTCCCCAAAACATTCCTTACAAACTCGAACAGGTGAATATGGTACTATCCTGCTAAAAACAGGATCTGGAAACATGCCCCATTGAATCAGAAGGGATAACTAATAACATTTTGGCAAAGCACCTATGGAGGATTTCTATTCTGCATTAGAACCAAGCTATTTCTAGCATGGCACTACTGAAGTAGAAAATGTTCCTTTTCCCAATATTTGATACACTTAAAACTTCACATGAAAAAATACTGTTAATATTCATTTCAAAGTGACTATTTTTGTACAGCCTTGTATAGGAAACACACACCTTCCGCTTGAAGCTTAGCTTTCTTTTTGGCTTTCATTAATGAGTAGTCCTGACTGAGGGTGATAAAGTAGATGTGACGTCGATTGTTAATTGCTTTCAGGACAGCTTGGAGGGTCGAGGTTTCTTTGTTACTGTGCTGGTTCTCCAGTCCATCAAATACAACCCCTCGGCAACAGTCGTTCAGCTACAACAGAAATTGGGAGGGAAAACAGGTTAATTGATGATATAAAAGCTAGAAACCTTAAATAAAATATCTGAAGATAATCAGCAGGCCAGGCAGCAGCTGTGGAGGGAGAAACAAGAGTCTAGTTTATTAGTATCTTATTGATAATGTTATCTGTGTTAATTTCCACAAGTGATGCCTGGGCCACTGAGATTTTCCAGTACAGTCTGCTTGTGTCTCAGGAGTTAAAATGTCACAATAAAATTCATTTCAGCACTGAATTTATTTTCCTCTGAGGGGCTTCATCCTCACACAACAAAAAAATGATCTGAAATGTCATGGTTCATTTATAAACACAGATGCCCATTTATGTAACAGTGAAAGTTTTCACAAGCAACCCAAAAACAACATCACCAGTAACTGGACAAGGAGAATTTCAATTAATTCATAATATTCTTCAAATTTAAGACAGGAATATAGATATCATACATGAGTGCTAAATGCTAACAGATGCCAGCTTGATACAAATCAAACCATTTGTTAAATGTTTGGTTTAAATTAAACAGGGCCAGAGGTAGGACTTTAAACAAGTAACAAGCAGAACTGGTTTGCGAGAAATAACATGTCTAAAGATTAAAAAAGAATATGTGAAGGTCAAATAAAGGGAAAAAATAAAGATTGACTTAAAAAGCCAGTAAATAAAACATAGCAAAAGAAATGATGGTTGAAAATAAAGACGGAAGAAACTAATATGAAAAAAACTAATAAATTGGGTACAGCAAAAAAGACAATACACAAGGTGGATAGTGGTTTGCAGAAACTATGTGGTAGAAATCAGTCAGAGACAGCAAAGAACGTGTCTGCTAGTTAATTATTGGACGTTATGACACATCCAGAAAGCATACAGATCAAAGAAACAGACTGGATAGCTGTGCTAATTAGTGAGAAGATATAGGTAGCAGAATCCGAAGCAATTCTAGTTAAGAAAGAATCAGAATCTATGTAGACTGAGATGAAAAATATGAAGGGATTGATGTTGATTAAGAGTGTTCTGCACAGCAGCAATAGTGGCTGAGAAAAGGAGGAGAAAATATGTCAGCAAGTTTCTGAAATGAATAAAGTGCAAAGAATAATAAACCTGGGAGATTTAACCTAAAACTAAATAAACAAGAAAGAAAAGAAGAAATGAAGCTTTACTACAGAGAAAGCTGTGCAAGTTAAAAGTGAAACATTCCGAACAAAGTAAGATCTGATTAGAATTCAAATTGTAAAAGCAAATAAATTAAATTAATAATTTGGAAGTAAAGAACATTTTGAAGGAATGAAGAAGAAAACTGATAACATTAGTAATAGAGAAGCAGAACAGTAGGATTGAGATAAAAAGATAGTCACTACTTTGATTTCAAGAGAATATACTGCATTACAGAGAACAAATGAGCCAAGAATGATACAAAAAGAACTGAAAATATCCATTAACCCAAGCTGCTTCGTGGGTTTGGTAAATGGGTGTCCTGACCATTTTCTTCTTGAGACCTGGAACTACCACATTCCAGAAAAATCAAGTCACTTTCGACTCACTAACAGTGTCTGTTACAGAAGACACAACATCCTTACCTCCATCAGCATCCATACCCGGCTGGCTGATGTCAGCATGGAGGAGGACTATAGGTAGCACAAGGTAGAATGTGGAGGGAGCAAAATTAGGCACGGTCACCATCTAGAGACCTCCCAACAGAAATCAGTCAGTTTAAGAAGTTGGATCAGGCCGGAGGTCAGCTGGGTTATCACATAGTCATCACTCCAAGTTGTCCATTTACCATATTAGGGGACGGAGAAAACTGGACAGTAATATTGCGACTCAGTGGTTTATGCACTGCTCAACTGAATGCAGTGTTACCATTCCATACCTGTAGCCTCTCTGTTAGGAGCTCCACTAACATGTATTCTGGCAACTGAAAACTTATGGGGTTGGCATCTCCAATCTGGCTGGTGGTGATGCTCACAGGCTGTTGTACAACTTGCGTGTTTGTGGAAATCTGGACAGAGTAAGCAACATAGATCACATGCATTTACTTATTTGCAAATACTACAGTATTAACATTCACATATTACACATATATGTCACAAAATATTAGCTTAAATATATGGGTACACTAAGCATGCTAAATATCAGACAAATGTTCTGATATATGAGTTCCCCATGACCACTGTAGAAGGCATCGAGAGGAAAGTCAATGAGCCCCCATGGAGGTGGCTGGGAATCCTCCCAAGTTTTTCTTCAGTGGGGCTCTACATAAGATCAGGCCAGCTACAGCTGTTGTTGTCATCAGTAGTGGATGAGTTCAAGGTCACAAAGTGTACAGTTGTTAACACTGAAGGGCTCCGATGACAAGCTAATAAATCAAGTAGGAATCACAACAAGATCAGGATGAAAGTGGGCCACCAATTCAGCCATAGATCAGACAGTGTGCAAGTGTGAGACATCATCGGCAACCCATGCCTGGGACGGCTCTGCACACTTCCAATGATGAGGGAGTGCAAATACAAGGGATAGGTGGGACATGGTCCAGGCCGAGGTACAGAACCATGAGGATGAAAGGCGGTTATCAAATGCAGTGGAGCTGGGGTCACTGGGAGCCTGGACAAAATGGGATTGTCCCAAGCGTAAGATCACTTGGGCAGAGCTTTGAAAACTGGAGCCCTTATGCATTTCTTCATCAGAAATTTTGTTACCAGAGGTGGTGTAAACCACACTTCAACCAGACATTGTACTGTGGTCCACCAAAGACAAAAAAATCATCCCAGTAGAGCTGAGAGTACCACGGGAGGAAGACTGCGAGGAGACTCACAAGACGAAGGTCCCGAAGTACCAGCCCTTAGTCCAAGAGTGCAGTGACAAAGGATGGCAGACACGGCTATTCCCCATGGAGATCAGCTGTAGAGGGTTCCTGGCAAGGTTGGCATGGAGGTTGCTGTCCATGCTGGGTCTTGATGAAAAGAGCAAGAACCAAGCAGCTCGCAGGATGGGGGAGGAAGCAGAAAGAGCCTCTCGCTGGATATGGAGCAGGCGAGAGGAGTTGAGCTGGAAGTCAGGAGCAGATGGGCAGTGCTTGATCACCAGTGCTGACCCACCAACTGGCCAGTGTAGTGGTTAAGGGTTGAAACACTCTATGAAGGTTGGGCACCACCTGACAACTTCTGCCATGGCCAAAGACTGCGGTTATCTCATCAGGTAACTGAAGAGAGCACCCCAGTGTTTGATGCAAACTAGCTACAAACAATGCTCTCCATTCACCCTGTATGCCTATTTTGCATGTGCCTGCAATAACCTGGCATTGTGTGAACTCTTCCCTGGGCTTGGAGATTCCAAGTAAGCCAAGGTCTATTTGTCACTTTGAGCACAAAAGATGGCAGCAACATTCTGGGTCTTCCAATGTTGAAAATTTGGAGAAAAATACCTTAACCTGCTTAAATCTGAAATAGTAATAGTGTGGTGGTATCCGTTAGTCTTCGAGACCATGGATCTGTGCCTGGAAAGTCTTCACTCTCCAGGGTACAGGCCTGGGCAAGGTTGTATGGAAGACCGGCAGTTGCCCATGCTGCAAGTCTCCCCTCTCCACGACACCGATGTTGTCCAAGGGAAAGGCAAGAGCCGATACAGATTGACACCAGTGTCGTCGCAGGAGTTGCCAGGATGAGGTTGAAGGCAATATCGGACTGCCTTAGGGACTCCAGCTCCGGATTTGTCCTCAGGGTTTACTCCCGAAGCCTTTCCCATGAGTGGGTATGGCCACAAGGCAGCAGAGGTTTGAAATCAGAGTTTTCCCTCTCTTAGATGGACTGCCTTCCCAGGCTGACAAGCTCCATCAAACATGATGCCAAACATCCTTATGTTCTGATTTGTTTGAATATGGTTACCCCTTATTCCTATCAATTCAAGGAATACTGATCCAAATTACCTTGTCTCTCCTGATAGGACAACTCTCTTACCTTGACACTGTCATTTCAAAGTGAATCAACTTCCTCAGATGCATCTACATTACTTTGGAGCCGGGGAGAGGGCAGCTGGCAGAATATTTGTGCGGGTCCTGGAAACAAGAGTTTCCCAGGAGGCCTGCAAAAGTAACACTGGACATCTCATGCCTTTTCCTCAGGAGGTTTACCACTGGAGTGAGAGCCTGCCTGATGAGACAGGAATATAATTATACAACAAGTAAGGTTATATGAAGGAATGCAGGATCTGGGTTAGGTCGTGTGTGGGGGATCAGTCATCTTTTTGTGAAACTTAGATGCTGCTTGCAGAGCGATCATTTACTGCCACTTCACCAGCTACTCCTGAGAGCGATCGGCTGCTGTGGTCTCTGCTGGGTGGCCTTCCTGCTCGTGGCGGTTATGGAGCCCCAGGATTTTGACCTTGCAGCAATCGGTCATGGCTCAATGGAGTGTAACTTGCAGGTGATCATGTTGCTCCTGTTATTTTACACCACAGAAGTTACAGACCTGGGAAACAAACTGCACTTTCCAGATGTTCCAATCGTGCCAGCACAGGAAACAAGATATCAACGCTGGTTTCTGGGGTGACGAGCTCCTTGAGTTTGCACGTGAACAAGTGAAGAGTTGAGTTAAGTGAATCAGAATATCAACTTGCTGAGGTCAGATTCAAACCCATGATTGAAGTTAATTAGGCCTCTGGGATATCATAGTTCTGGGGCCAGATTCTGCGGGAAAGGGAGGAGGTGGGGTGGGCATGTTATCAATCAGATTCAGGCGTGTTGTCAGCCTGGAGAGGTACAGTAGCACAACACTTTACAGTACCAATGACCTGGATTCAATTCCTGCCACTGTCTGAACTGAGTTTGTACATTCTCCTTGTGACTGCATGGATTTTCTCCCACACTCCAGAGACATACAGTGCCAGGCTGATTGGTCATTCTAATTGTCCCATGATTAGACTAGGAATTACTGGGCTGTGCAGTTTGAAGGGCCAGAAGGACCTACTTCATGCAATATCTCAATAATAAATAGCATCCTCCTTCTGACTCACAGAAGGAGCGGAATAAAGCCTTTCTCACCTCTCCAGTCTCACCAAGATTTCCAGTTTCCATGGGTAAGAATACAAGCCTCAGTACTCTACCCTTCCCCTTCCAGTTTGTACTCCGTCCACTCTCCCAACGTTCTTATTCTGGCATCTGCCCACTTTCTTTCCAGTCCTTGTAAAGGGCCCGGCCCTCCACAGATGCTGCCTGACGTGATGAGTGCATATTGCTCGAGAGTACTAGCCTTCTTGTAAAATGTTACTACCCTATCTATGCACATCAAGCCGATAAAATAGCAAAGGCATGAGTTGGGGGAGAAGGATGTTTTCTATAAAAGTTGAATAGCTAGAAATTTAAGCATAACCTGAGTAAACTACTATGCTAAATTGTTATCTGTAAATCAGACCTAATTGCAAACATGAGCTCAATGGTAATTCAGTCTGGGCACTCCTGGCTCTGTTGGTTGTATGCAGAGCAAGCAGAAGCCACTGAGGCTGAGAGTTCAGTTCAGCTGAAAGCTCCGTGTGAAACTGTGCAAGCCCACAAGATAATAGGCCTGACAGTAGGAATCTGAACCAAAGCAGAGAATGTTACACAAGTTTGAGATGCAGGTATCTGAGTGTGCAAACAGCACAGCCTGCACCCCCTGAGTCTTTAAGCCAGGGGTCCTATTCCTGCACGTCTACAGCCAGCACTCAGTGTGTTTCAGATCCAATCATATGATTGAAGGGTCAGATCCATTTTTAAAGCTGGAATGGTAATGCCATTTTTTATTCATGGATAAGATATAGATGGTGCACTACAGGTAGCTTTCAGTGTCCAGACCTAACCACCCTTCAACTGTTAGTGACTGTAGTTTTGACTCAATAACATTATCATGGGATTATAAACCAGTGAAATTCAGAGTGCGTGGCGGTGTGGAGATACGTCTCCACCAAAGGAGGCGTAAGGTGCTCTTTCCCTCTGCTAGCCTGCAGGTCACTCTTGGGAAAGGTGTAGCACCTGTTCAGGCCCCTGACTGCGGTCATGGGAAGTCATGGGAGCAGGTGGTGGGTGGTGGTATGAGCAGCTGGGGCCCATCTCAAAACCTGGTTATGTGACCACTGAAGTCAGGTAGACATTTCTGAAGGGTATTGATAATGGTTGTACTCACCCGACTTGATCATCTACATCCAACAACGTGGCACATAACGAACAAATGAATTCAGATTTTCATCCATAGAAGATTTTTATAAACATGATGGCATTTTACAATATTTTTATGGAATTCTCTGCAATTTAACTGATAAATCACTGTACTCTCTACTCAGGTATGTTTTTTAATTTGGTAATTTTACTATTTTTCCCTTTTTGTATTGTTTTGCTCTAAGTGTCTTCACTCTTGCATAATTTATGCTTATTTCTTGTGTATGATATGTATCAGGTGCTCTGTGCCTATGATACTGCTGCAAGTAAGTTTTTCATTGCACCTGTGGATAGGACAATAAACTCAACTTTGACTTTGTCAATTTTGGTTATGAGATTGTACTGGTTAAATTCTACAAGTATGTGATACTTAAGAGATTAAGAAAGTTCACATATTCTTAGAAGTAGTTTGTGACTTCACAGCCATATGCTCTTGCACAAGGTCTCCGTGCCAAGTAATTTTAGAGTGTATAATATCTGTTTTAAGGTTAATAAAACTGATTAACTTGAAAAAAGTAATTAATCTTCAAAGATCTTACCTCTGATCATCTCAAATGAGTTAGAACAAATAGCTTACAACAACAAAAAAAAATCTGCTGGCAGAACTCACTGAGCTGAGCACTATTTATTTGGGGGGGGGGGTGTGGGGAAGAGGAATATTTGAAGCTTCAGCTAAAGTTGTTTCGAAAACTACCTGTGAAGTCATGTTGTCAGTTTGCTGTTTTGGCATAATATGGCTTGTCCTTGAGGTGACTTGGCCGGTCTTTGTCTGGGCATTGGCTGCTGCTGATGCAGGTTTGAGTTCAGAGACTGGGCTGCCGTCGGGAGGTTGCTTGGCTACTCCATCAAGGTTGATGCCTCCCAGCTGTGTGGATCCTTCCTGATATGCTGCTGCAATGAGACACCACATTGAAAGCACAGTACAGAGGTTGGAAAATTCCTCAGTTACTGCACAAAGCTCGGAGGAAGATTAATACATTGTGTGATAAATTTTCATCGAATCTTCCCATTGTCCAGTTTAGCTACAACAGTTATACAGTCACAGAGGAGTACATACACTAATCCTACAATCATCCCAATTTCTTTTATTAATTATAGCATTATGCGGCACAGAAATAAGCCCTTCGGCCCAACTTGTGCATGTCAACCAAGATGCACATCTAAGCTAATCCCACTTATCTGCATTTGGCCATATCTGCCTAAACCTTTCCCATTCATGTACCTGTCCAAATATTTAAACATTGTAATTGTATTCACTCCTACCATCTCATTTAGAAGCTTGTTCATATATCTTCCATCCTGTATGTGAAAAATTTACCTCTCAGATCTCCTTTAAACCTTCTCCTTCTCACCTTAGAACTATGCCCTCTAGTTTTGGATACATATGTCCTGGGGGGAAAAAAGGCTATCTCTGCCATCTATGCCTCTCATGATTGTATAAGCCTCTGTAATGTCACCTTCAGAGATTTTCAGAAATCAAAACATGAACTCTAGGCACTGCTGAAGTTGTCGGCTAATGAAGATCTTCTACAGGGGGGTTGTAACCATCTCTCTTTGATATTTAATGCCATTCCCATAGCTGGCACCACATCATCACTATCCTAGTGTATAGTACTGACTAAACACAGTCAGACTAACCACAAAGCACTATGCCTATGAAGGCTAGGCAGAAGCTGGACAGTCTGAGTGGGGCTCCCCAAAGTCTTTTCACCATTAAGACAAGCCCTTAAATAGTAAAGGTACATACGGATATCAGAACTATAATCATCATTCAGAAATCTCATGGTGGAGAGAAAGAAGCTGTTACCGATTTGCTGAATGTGAGTCTTCAGGTTCCTGTACCTCCTGCCCAATAGCAGTAATAGAAAAGAGCGCATCCCGGATGATGGGAGCCCTGAAGGAAGGATGCTGCCTTCCTGAGGCACCGCCTCAACGATGGGCAGGGTTCTGCCCATAATGGAGTTGGCTGAGTCTACAGTCTTTTGTGATCCCGTACACTGGAGCCTCTAGATACCAGCAGTCAGAATACTCTCCATTGGCATACCTCCTAGACCCTCCAGCTTATTGACACCTAGGTGCTGCTGCTCAGCCTTGTCACCACATCAATGAAGACTAATGCATCTTCTCCCAACTTCCCCTTCCTGAAGTTCACAATTAATTCCTTGGTCCTGCTGACATGAAGTGCAAGGTTGCTGTTGCAACAATGCCACATGCCATCTTACTCTGGTACAACTCTTCCTCATTGTTTGAGAGTCTACCAACAACTGTAATGTCATTTGTGAACTTACAGATGGTGTAAGGGCTGTGCTTAGCCACAGTTATCAGTGTGGAGATTTGGACCCAGTGAGGCCAAATGAGATTAGTGTAGATGGACAAAATGGTCAGTGAGGAGGAGGAGAGTCTGTTTCTGTGCAGTCCAACTCTGTCACCCTACAATGGGGCGTAAATCAGCAGTGTGATTAAAAAATCTCCCCTCATCTGTATGAACAGAGGTCCTAAACAAAGCACTCCCTTTGAATTGTATCTCATCCACCAGACTGAACAATTACTCCTTTCAGCAATGGTGCATTGTGGCTGAGGTTGATAGTCATCATGTCTACTTTGGCAACCACTACTAATCTCAGAACCACTGTACCAAGGACATGGCCGCAGACATGTGGAAACACTACAGCTTGCCACTTATTTCTCTTTAGGTTATACACTGGTTGTCACTGGGTCTAAGATATAGGTCTAAACCCTTCATTGACCCTAGCTCTTGATCATTGCCCCTATTTCTATGATAGTATAAGAGCACCTTCACCATCACCTTCACAAGGGCAATTAGGAATGGGCAATAAATGCCAAAAAATGCAGACCCGGAGAAAATCACCAGCCCTAAACAAAGATAACAATTTCCTTTAAACAACATATTGATTAGTCATCAGAAATTTGGGGATGAAAGTCAAAAGTTATCCAAATGGATGACAAAGATTCAGTTTGGAATGGAGAAAGAGAACTCCATGGGGATCTTGTACAGGCAAAGCATGGCCATGGGTGAACGTGCAGAAATTTCAGTAAACATGCTCAGCCTGAACGGGCTACCCGAGTCATGAGGGAGATTAGATGCTACCACGAGACTCTTGAGAAAATGATCAAAATAAAGATGTTGAAATTATCGTATGCATTACCCTCTTCATTGTCCTTTAGCATCTGCTCCAAAGTTGCTTTGGCACATAATCCCTGAGCCTGCAGAGCTACTGATGAGGTGCCACTGGAAACTGCTTCCTGTACAATGGAGTCTATGGTTAAATAGGCAGCTTGATAGTGGTTTGCAAGGAAGATGGCAGTTGCTGTTTTTCCTGTATAAAACATGAAACAGAACATCATGCAACATCAGAGGTGAGAAAAGAAGTGGTCTCAGACTGAACACGTATGTTATCAATGTCTATATCTAATTCGTAAAGGTTGTGTGAGGAATCCACTGGGATGCCGAGCTCTCAGCGTTTAGTCTCCATACATATTCATGAACTTGATGAAAAGTGAAGCAATTGCAATTTGTCTTTGTGCCTCAAGTTGAGGGAGGAGAAAGTTCAGTCAACGTAGCTGCTTCTGATTGCTATCCAAAAACTTCAGCTGGAAACTGTCAGTGGACATTGTTATTTCTTGGTGAGATTATTTGTTATCATGGAGCTAGCTTTGGGCAGTCCCATGAAAACCAACCACATGCAAAACGTAGATGTACAAAGGACACCCAACAGGTTCTGTCCTCTTAATAACACCCAGGCATATTGAGCAGAAATACCTCTTTTGCAAAACACTGGGAACAGAACACTGAAACACTTGATTGTGGTACAAAGGACTAAAACTATGTTTCAGAGGGGACAGAGGCCAGCTCATGTGGGAGGTGTACTCCAGATCTCTAGATGTGTGTGACATATAGTGCACAGTGTTTTTGGTACTGTGGATTCGACTGTGTGATCTGGGCCAAGCTGTGTGAGAAGAGCTACTCATTAATCTCACCATTTCCCAGTTGAACATTGAGGAGCAGCTTTGGCTTGGAGAGGTAGTTGGGCAATGGCAGCAGGCGCGATCTCCCTCAGATAATGATAGCACATTGTATCGGTGGAAGTGGGCAGCCAGGAAAAAGACCCAAATTCTAACACCCCATCTCAACGTCATAGCCTGTCCCTGATCGACAGTGACTCATTGGTAGGGCTCACTGAGGGAGGCCTAGACTCTTCATTTAAAGTCTTTTCCACATACAAGGCCAAAACCGATTTTCCATGGGATTTACAGTATTATTACAACAATATTTTCATACCATCATAAAAATTTCTTTCCCCAGGCAGTTAATCTGATTGACCAGTCTAGTTAGCCTCCACCACACACCCCCTTTTATCTACTACCTCCGTCACTGCACTCCATTGTAAAACACTTTAGACCACTTTCTATAATGTTGTTTACATTGTAAATACATTATGGTATTTATGTATTTATGTACATTTATTCCATATCAGCACTTTAATCTCCAAGCTTAATTTTTATATAATTCTCTATTCCTATAATTGTTGAATGTTGTTTTTCATTACATGAAGCACCAACACACCACAGCGAATCCCTAATACATGTACAATACTATAAATGTATATGGTGAAAAAAGTTGATCCCTGGTCCTTGCTATAGCAACATCTTGGGACACTGGCTGTGATATCACTGCTGCTTATACAGAGGCATCCTGTGTCTAAGTCACCATATGGCACAATAACATTATTTTTCCAAACTTGAATTACTGTCACGTTTATCTGACCCTCTATCACTTTTCCCTATTTACGAGTCATACCTGAGCAAGGAGTTCCATGTACAATGAAGGCAATGCCTCTGCGGTTCCGGGCAGCACATGCCTCAGGAAACAAGTCCAGTCCGAGGTATCTGCCTAGAGCCATGGATACAGGGGTGGCTTCCAGTTCTCCAACACCAACATTAATAGTGGATTCCAGCTTCTCACCTGTAATAGACACATAAACATAAACTTTTACAAATTAATTTCTTCATCTTCATTCCTTCTTTAGATCTATAGACAATAGGTACAGGAGTAGGCCATTCAGCCCTTCGAGCCAGCACCACCATTCACTGTGATCACGGCTGATCATCCACAATCAGTACCCTTTTCCTGCCTTCTCCCCATATCCCTTCACTCCGCTATCTTTAAGAGCTTTATCTAACTCTTTTTTGAAAGAATCCAGAGAATTGGCCTCCACTGCCTTCTGAGGCAGAGCATTCCACAGAACCCCAACCCTCTGTGTGAAAAAGTTTTTCCTTAACTCCGTTCTAAATTGTCTACCCCTTATTCTTAAACTGTGGCCTCTGGTTCTGGACTCCCCCAACATCGGGAACATGGTTCCTGCCTCTAGCTTGTCCAATCCCCTAATAATCTTATATGTTTCAATAAGATCCACTCTCATCCTTCTAAATTCCAGTGTATACAACCCCAGTTGCTCCAATCTTTCCACATATGACAGTCCCGCCATCCTGGGAATTAACCTTGTGAATCTACGCTGCACTCCCTCAATAGCTAGAATGTCCTTCCTCAAATTTGGAGACCAAAACTGTACACAATATTCCAGGTGTGGTCTCACCAGGGCCCTGTACAACTGCAGAAGGACCTCTTTGCTCCTATACTCAATTCCCCTTGTTATGAAGGCCAGCATGCCATTAGCTTTCTTCACTGCCTGCTGTACCTGCATGCTTACTTTCAGTGACTGATGAACAAGGACACCTAGATCTCGTTGTACTTCCCATTTTCCGAACTTGACACCATTCAGATAGTAATCTGCCTTCCCGTTCTTGCCACCAAAGTGGATAACCTCACATTTATCCACATTAAACTGCATCTGCCATGCATCTGCCCACTCACCCAACCTGTCCAAGTCATCCTGCATTCTCATAACATCCTCCTCACATTTCACACTGCCACCCAGCTTTGTGTCATCTGCAAATTTGCTGATGTTACTTTTAATCCCTTCATCTAAATCATTAATGTATATTGTAAACAGCTGCAGTCCCAGCACTGAATCCTGCAGTACCCCACTGGTCACCGCCTGCCATTCTGAAAAGGACCCATTAATCCCTACTCTTTGTTTCCTGTCTGCCAACCAATTTTCTATCCATGTCAGTACCCTACCCCCAATACCATTTGTTCTAATTTTGCACACTAACCTCCTATGTTTCATCTACATGAAACTCTTATGAGAAATACATGCAGATCTTGCCCACTGACTTTGACATATTCCTTTCCTAAACAGTTCTAATTAACCAGAACAGAAAGAGTTGGTAAAAGTTAAATTCACTAATTCTCAAGGAAGGCCACAGGGATCACAGGATAAGATTAACAAATCCTCCCAGTACTGGGTTTTCTGATGATGGAATGGATACCCTGAGTGAAAGTGTGAAGAAAAGGAAAGACATGATGCCCAGGGGTCAAGAGGACTATCAACTCTTTCTGAATGAACCAGAACCAAATAGACAAGGAGATCAATGCTATGTCTTGATGTAAGGGACCTGGAGTAGTGTTCTAAAACATTTGTAATCCTCATGAGCAATCAGAGTCAATGACACAATATACTATCTGTTCAAGTCTGAAGTTCCGGTTCACAACGCTGCCCTCGGAGGGGCTGCTGGTTCAAGTTGCTGGGTCCCGATGCTCTCTGAGATGTTATCAAAATTCTAAGAATTATGGATTAGACAGTAGTTCATATTCACTCTTTCAGTTCTATGTTTTTCTTATGTTCTCGTGCATTCTTTCTTGTTGCCAAATGGCGGGCTGTGGGTTTGGGTGACCTGTTAGTTTTTGTTCGAGGGAGGAGTTGGAGGTAATTGATGTCTTTCTTTCAGTACTTCTAGGGTTTTCTGTATTTTTATGGCTGTCTGGAGAAGTCAAGTCCAGAGTTGTATTTTGCATACGTACTTTGATAATAGAATGAATAGTTGAACCTTTATGTCCCAAAAACTGCCTAAATAGAACCATTCTGTCATCACAACCTATCAAGGACCAATCAACAAGCAAGAGTCCTGTTCAACAACTATTGCTTCACCACTGTTATTAGTAGTGCTGAAAGCTTCACAACAACACCTTACAATGTGTGTACACTGCCTGCTGCATCATTGTCACTTCAGCGTTTTTACAGCCTTTTTGCTGACTGTGTCATGGTCTGGATCGGGGTCTCTTCAAATTTACTTTGTTTATGTTACAATCCGGACCGTTGACTCCCTATTTCCCTTTGGTTCCCTGTTTTCCCGTGCCCTTCAGCCTTGGTGATTAGAGGCAATTTACTCTCGGCTGAACTGGTAGTTTATAGTCTCCGGCTTTCAGCTGTTCGGGCGAGAGCGGTTGCAAAGTCACCAAGGTACAGCGTGCCAATATCATCTGGCCAGAGCAAGCCTAGTCTCCACCCGAAGCGAGTGCCGGCAATTCGCCTTTCCTCACCGGAGCAACCCCCTCAAGTTACCTCGCCAAAGCGAGCCTGTAAAGTTTCCTCACCGAGGTGGGTCCGTCAGTTAACCCACCGGAGGGAATCAAGAACCGCTGTCTACTGTTCCCGGGCCGAGTCGAGAGCTCGCCACTACCCGGCGGCTCCAAGTCAAGTCATGGATCTGGGAGCATCCAAGTTCCGAGTCAAGTCCTGGCCCTGGCGGTCTGTGATTCCTGTCCTACTCCCTGTCTGAATCCCTTCTCTGCCCCTCTCGCCTCTAGCCCTCGCCTGCACTTCGGTCTAGTTCCATCACCGGAGCTAGAAGATACCGTCTGGTTGTCTGGTGTTCTTTCGTGTTGGTCTTGTATTGTCCTCGCCTCCGTGGGGTAAGTCTGGCCGTCTTGCTGTTGCCCCGCGGGGGGTCATGTCTTGTCCTCGCCTCCATGGGGTAAGTCAGGCCGTTTTGCCGTTGCCTCGCGGGGGGTCATGTCTTGTGTCTTGTCCTTGTCTCCGTGGGATAAGTCAGGCCATCTTGCCATTGCCCCGTGGGGGGACATGAGTCCCAGCCCTATGTCCTGTACCCAAGGAGGGGTCCCGACTCTGTGCTCTGTGTTTGTGTTCATGGTTCCATGTACCTGCTCCCCGAGACCGAGGCTCTGTTTCTCCATATTCCTCCTCTCCCTAGCCCATGTCATGTCCATGCCTGGTTCTGGGGTCCGAGCCCAGGGCAAGACCCTGGTACTGGGTCCTTGCCCAGTCTCTGGCTCGGAGTCCACACCGTAGCCTCTTCATGTCGTCACTAGTTCTGGGATCCAATTCCGAGACCTAGCCCAGACTCCTAGTTCCAGCCTAGTCGTAGTCCTGAGTCCTTGTCTAGTTCGCTATTCCTGCTTCTGCTTTGCTCTCCTGGTATCAAACAATAAACTCAATCTAATTAAGCTCACAAGATGTGTCTTGCATTTGGGTCCACCCTTGCTCCCTATGCCCCCCCCATTGTGACAGACTGCCTGTTTGGCAGTAGGAAAGACAGATGACTCTTGATTACTTGCTGTGATTGCACAGAGTGAAGTTTTGCCTTAATTGCTTATTTTTCAAAATCTGGGCATATTGTAAAGTTAACATTTATTGTCTCTCCCTACATACCCTTGAGGTGGGTGTGGTCTCCAACTTGAAATGCTGCAGTCTTTCAAGTGGAGGTGCTTCCACAGTGTTTCTGGGGTGGAAGACCCAGGATTAGTGAAAGACTGGTAATATATTTCCAAATCAGTACAGTGGAGGAGAGTTCAAATTGGAATTGGTTTATTATTGTCAAATGTACTGAGATACAGTGAAAAACTTAGCATGCCATCCAGGCATATCATTCCACACACAATTACAATAAGATGCTAAGATAGCAAGCAATGCAAAATATAGTGCTAGAGTGAAACTATCAAGCACATAGACAAATGAAGTACAAGGGCCTCAAAGAGGTAGATTGGAAGATCAAGACTTCATCTTTTAGCATATGAATGTTCTGTTTAAAAGTCTAATAGCAGCAGGGTGGAAGCTGTCCTTGATTATGCTTTCCTATCTTCCTCCTAAGGGGTGAACAGAGAATGACCAGGGTGGGAGTTCAGGTGGTGGGTGGCCTTTTCTAGTGGTTATAGTCAGGGGGTTGGGATTTACAGTTGGAGGGGGCAGTGTGAGTAATTGCACCTCATTTGAAAGATGATCCATGCTGTAGCCCCCATGCACCACCGGTGGAGGGAATGAACGTTCCATGTACTTCTGGGGGTGAGAGTCAAGCAGGTTGCTTTATTCTGGATGGTGCAGATCAAGACAGGTAAAGGGTATTGCTTCAGACATTGGGTGGAGGAACTCAGCAATTCAGATAGCATCTGTGGTGGCAAAGAGTTAGTCAATCTTTTGGGTTGAGACCCTGCATCCTAACTAGCCTAAACATTGACTACTGCTTTGCCTCTATAGATGCCAACTGGCCTGCTGAGTTGCTCCAGGTGTTGGTTTTTTCTTGCTCTAAATTACACTATCTACAGTCTCCATCCTGCTTCTGATTTGTGCCTTGGAAATGGTGGAAAGACTCTGAGATAAGACCATAAGATACTGGAGCAGAATTAGGCCATTTGGCCCATCTGAGTCTACTCCACCATTTCATCATGTCTGATCCATTTTTCCTCTCAGCCTCAACCTCCAGCATTCACCCCCATATCCCTTCCTGACATGACCAATTAATAATCTATCTCCTTTATCCTTAAATATACATAAAGGCTAGGCATCCACAGCTGCCTGTGCCAATGAATTCCACAGATTCACCATTCTTTGGCTCAAGAAATTCCTCCTCATCTCCATTCTAAAATGATGCCCCTCTATTCAGAGGCTGTGCCCTCTGGTCTTAGACTCTCCCACCATAGGAAACATCCTCTCCACATCCACTTTTGCCATTTGATAGGTTTCAATGAGGTCACCCTTCATTCTTCTGAATTCTAGTGAATACAGGCCCAGAGCCATCAAACACTCTTCATATTACAAGCCATTTTATCCTGGAATCATTTTTGTGAAACTCTTTTGAACTTTCTCCAGTTTCAGTGCATCCTTTCCAAGATAATGGGCACAAGACTGCTCACAATAGTCCATGTGAGGCCTCACCATTGCTTTTAAAGTCTCAATATTACATACTTGTTTTTATATTTTAGTCCTCTTGAAGTGAATGCTAACATCACATTTGCCTTCCTCATCACAGACTCAACCTGCAAATTAACCTTGAGGGAATCCAGTGTAAGGACTCCCAAGTCCATTTGTGCCTCAGATTTTGGTATTTCCGCTCCAATTCAAAAACAGTTAACCCTTTCATTTCTTCTAGCAAAGTGCATGACTATACACTTCCTGACACTGTCTTCCATCTGTCATTTATTTGCCCATTCTCTAATCTGTCTAAGTCCTCCTGTAGCTTCTCTACTTCATCAGAGCTACCTGCCCCTTCACCTATTTTCATATTGCCTGCAAACTTTGCAACAAAACCATCAATTCCATCATCCAAATCATTGACATACAAGATAAAAATATTCGGTCCCAACACACACCCCAGTGGAACACCACTAGTCACTGGCAGTCAACCACACTTTGCCTCCTGCCAATCAGCAATACCATGGGATCATAGCTTGTTATGAAGCCTCATGCATGGCATCTGGTCAAAGGTCATCTGAAAATCCAAGTACACAGCATCAACTAATTCTTCTTTGTCTATCCTGCTTGTTATTTCTTCAAAGAATTCCAACAGATTTGTTAGGCAAGATTGTTCACTAGAGGAAAACATGCTGACTACAGCCTATATTTTCATGTGCTTCCAAGTACCACAAAATCACAGCCTTAGCAATCGAATCCAATATCTTCCCAACCACTGGTCACATTAACTAGCCTATAATATCCTTTCTTCTGCCTCTCTCCCTTCTAGTCTTCCAGAATCAGTCCAGACTCTCGTGATTCTTGAAGTATCATTATTAATGCCTCCACAATCTCTTCAGCCACCTCTTTCAGAACACTGTGATGTACACCATCTGGTCCAAGTGACTTATCTATCTTCAAACCTCACAGTTTTCCAAGAACCTTCTCTCTAGTTATGGCAACTTCACATATTTCATGACCCCTGACACTTGGAACTGCCACTGCTAGTGTCAGAGAATCCAATGAAAAATGCTTATTCAATTCGTCTGCCATTTCCTTGTCTTCCATTACTACATTTCCAGCATCATCTTCAAGCGGTCTGATATCCACTCTCGCCTCCCTTTTACGCTTTATGTATCCGAAAAGTTTTTTGGTATCTTCTTTAATGTTATTGGCTAGCTTACATTTGTATTCCATCTTTACTTTCTTAATGACTTTTTTAATTTGCTTCCTGTTGGATTTTAAAATTTCCCAATCCTCAAACTTCCCACCAATTGTTGCTCCATTATATGCCTTGCCTTTAGAATACTTCTCCTTCTTTGGGATGTATATATCCTCTACCTTCTGATTGGTTCCAGAAATTCAAGCCATTGCTGCTCTGCTATCATCCCTGCCAGTGTTCTTTTCTAATCAATTCTAGCTAACTCCTCTCTGTTGCCTCTGTAATTCCCTTTACTCCACTGTCATACTGATACATCTAACTTTAGCTTCTCCTTCTCAAATTTCAGGGTTAATTTCTTTCATAATACAATCACTTTCTCCTCAGGGTTCTTTTACCTTAAGCTTTTAATCAATTCTGCTTGATTGCACAACACCCAATCCAGAATAGCTGATTGATGAGCTCAACCACAAGCTGTTCTAATAAACCATCTCGTAGGCATTCAAGAAATAACCCCTCTTGGGATCCAACACCAACCTGCATATTGAAATCCCCCATGACTATTGTAACATTGCCCTTTTGGTATGCATTTTCTATCTGCTACTACAATTTGTAGACCACATCCTCACTACTCTTTAGGAGTTTGAATAAAACTCCCACCGGGGTCTTTTTACCCTTGCAGTTCCTTAGGTCTATCCACAATGACTCAACACCTCTGACCCTATGTCACCTCTTTCTAATGATTTTTACCAATAGAGCATCACCATCGCCTCTGACTTCCAGCCTGTCTATTTGATAGAATGTGTATCCTTGGACATTGAGCTCCCAGCTGTAATCTTCTTTCAGCCATGAGTCAGTGATGCCTACATCATACATGTCAATCTGTAACTGTGCAATAAGTTCATCAATCTTATTTCATATACTGCACACATTCCAAGTAACACCTTCAGTTCTGTATTCAGCCTTCTCAATTTTGCCTGCCTTTTATGTTGCAACTCATCTTGCTGACTGCAATTTTGCTTTATCATCAGCCTCTCCTTGCTGGAAGTCTCACTACACATTGCATCTGTCTGTAAGCCAACTACCTCATCTTCAGCACCATCACTCTAGTTCCTACCCACCTGTCGAATTAGTCTAAACCCACCCGATCAACTCTAGCCTACCTGTCTGCCAGGATATTGGAGCTCCTTGGGTTCAGGTTTAACTTGTCCCCTTTCTACATGTCATACCTTCCCCAGAAGAGATCCTATGATCCAGAAATCTGAAACCCTGCCCCCTGCACCAGTTTGTCAGCCACGTATTCATCTGCCGAATTGTCCTATTCTTACTCTCACTGTTGCGTGGCAAAGGCAGCATTCCAGAGATTACTACCCTGGAGGTTCTGTTCCTCAGCTTTCTACCTAGCTCCCTAAAATCTCTCTTCAGGACATCCTCACCTTGTCTCCCTATGTCACTGGTGCCAATATGTACCAAGATCTGGCTGCTCACCCTTGCCCTTGAGAATGCCATGGACACAATCTGAGACATCCTTGATCCTGACACCAGGGAGATTCTCTATAATACCCATACAACCTCATCTCTGTTCCCCTGACTGAGGAATCTCCTATCAACTCTGCAGTCCCCTCCACCTCTCTGCTCTTCTGCACCACAGCACCAGATTCAATGCAAGAGACCCAGTCACCATAGCTCCCCTGGTAGACAATTCTCCTCAACTGTATCCAAAGGAGTGTACATTTTATTGGGGGTAATGGCCACAGTTGTAATCTGTATGCATTTCCTCTCCTTCTCCTGTCAGTCACCCAGTTACCTGTCTGCAGCAGCCTAGGGTTGACTACCAGCCTGTAGCTCCTGTCTATCACCTCCTCATTCTCCCATATGGGCCTTTCCCACTGAAGGGTCTTGGCCCAAACTCTTCCCTACAGAGCCTGCTGAGATCCTCCAGCGTTTTGTGTGTTGCATGGATTTCCAGAATCTGCAGGTTTTCTGTTTGCTGCTCATGGAGATTTTTTAAATAGGTACTTTGGTTATTAATTAATGCATATATCATACATTAAGTATATAAAAACATAGAAACATAGAAAATAGGTGCAGGAGTAGGCCATTTGGCCCTTCGAGCCTGCACTGCCATTCAGCATGATCATGGCTGATCATCCAACTCAGAACCCTGTACCAGCCTTCCCTTCATGCCCTCTGATCCCTTTAGCTACAAGGGCCATATCTAACTCACTCTTAAATATAGCCAATGAACTGGCCTCAACTGTTTCCTGTCGCAGAGAATTCCACAGATTCATCACTCTCTGTGTGAAGAAGTTTTTCCTAATCTCGGTCCTAAAAGGCTTCCCCTTTATCCTCAAACTGTGACCCCTCGTTCTGGACTTCCCCAACATCAGGAACAATCTTCCTGCATCTAGCCTGTCCAATCCCTTTAGGATTTATACGTTTCAATCAGATCCCCCCTCAATCTTCTAAATTCCAATGAGTATAAGCCCAGTTCATCCAGTCTTTCATCATATGAAAGTCCTGCCATCCCAGGAATCAATCTGGTGAACCTTCTTTGTACTCCCTCTATGGCAAGGATGTTTTTCCTCAGATTAGGGGACCAAGACTGCACACAATACTCCAGGTGTGTTCTCACCAAGGCCTTGTACAACTGCAGTAGTACCTCCCTGCTCCTGTACTCAAATCCTCTCGCTATGAATGCCAGCATACCATTCGCCTTTTTCACCGCCTGCTGTACCTGCATGCCCATTTTCAATGACTGGTGTATAATGACACCCAGGTCTCGTTGCACCTCCCCTTTTCCTAATCAGCCACCATTCAGATAATAATCTGTTTTCCTGTTTTTGCCACCAAAGTGGATAACTTCACATTTATCCACATTAAATTGCATCTGCTATGAATTTGCCCACTCACCTAACCTATCCAAGTCACCCTGCATCCTCTTAACATTCTCCTCACAGCTAACACTGCCGCCCAGCTTTGTGTCATCCGCAAACTTGGAGATGCTGCATTTAATTCCCTCATCCAAGTCATTAATGTATATTGTAAACAACTGGGGTCCCAGCACTGAGCCTTGCGGTACCCCACTAGTCACTGCCTGCCATTCTGAAAAGGTCCCGTTTACTCCCACTCTTTGCTTCCTGTCTGCCAACCAACTCTCTATCCACATCAATACCTTACCCCCAATACCGCGTGCTTTAAGTTTGCACACTAATCTCCTGTGTGGGACCTTGTCAAAAGCCTTTTGAAACCCAAATATACCACATCCACTGGTTCTCCCCTATCCACTCTACTAGTTACATCCTCAAAAAATTCTATGAGATTCGTCAGACATGCTTTTCCTTTCACAAATCCATGCTGACTTTGTCCGATGATTTCACCGCTTTCCAAATGTGCTATTATCATATATTTGATAACTGACTCTAGCAGTTTCCCCACCACCGATGTTAGGCTAACCGGTCTATAATTCCCTGGTTTCTCTCTCCTTCCTTTTTTAAAAAGTGGGGTTACATTAGCCACCCTCCAATCCCCAGGAACTAGTCCAGAATCTAAAGAGTTTTGAAAAATTGTCACCAATGCATCCACTATTTCTTGGGTTACTTCCTTAAGCACTCTGGGATACAGACCATCTGGCCCTGGGGATTTATCTGCCTTTAATCCCTTCAATTTACCTAACACCACTTCCCTACTAACATGTATTTCCCTCAGTTCCTCCATCTCACTGGACCCTCTGTCCCCTACTATTTCCAGAAGATTATTTATGTCCTCCTTAGTGAAGACAGAACCAAAGTAATTATTCAATTAGTCTGCCATGTCCTTGCTCCCCATAATCAATTCACCTGTTTCTGTCTGTAGGGAACCTACATTTGTCTTAACCAATCATTTTCTTTTCACATATCTATAAAAGCTTTTACAGTCAGTTTTTATGTTCTCTGCCAGTTTTCTCTCATAATCTTTTTTCCCCTTCCTAATTAAGCCCTTTGTCCTCCTCTGCTGAACTCTGAATTTCTCCCAGTCCTCAGGTGAGCCACTTTCTCTGGCTAATTTGTATGCTTCTTCTTTAGAATTGATACTATCTCTAATTTCCCTTGTCAGCCACGGGTGCACTACCTTCCTTGATTTACTCTTTTGCCAAACTGGGATGAACAATTGTTGTAGATCATCCATGCGATCTTTAAATGCTTGCCATTGCATATCCACCGTCAACCCTTTAAGTGTCACTTGCCAGTCTAGCTTAGCTAATTCACGTCTCATACCTTCAAGGTTACCCTTCTTTAAGTTCAGAACCTTTGTTTCTGAATTAACTATGTCACTCTCCATCTTAATGAAGAATTCCACCATATTATCGTCACTCTTACCCAAGGGGCCTCTCACGACAAGATTGCTAATTAACCCTTCCTCATTGCTCAATACCCAGTCTAGAATAGCCTGCTCTCTAGTCGGTTCCTCGACATGTTAGTTCAAAAAACCATCCCGCATACATTCCAAGAAATCCTCTTCCTCAGCACCTTTACCAATTTGGTTCACCCAATCTACATGTAGATTGAAGTCACCCATTATAACTGCTGTTCCTTTATTGCACAAATTTCTAATTTCCTGTTTAATACCATCCCCAACCTCACTACTACTGTTAGGTGGCCTGTACACAACTCCCACCAGCGTTTTCTGCCCCTTAGTGTTATGCAGCTCTACCCATATCGATTCCACATCTTCCCGGCTTATGTCCTTCCTTTCTATTGCATTAATCTCATCTTTAACCAGCAATGCTGCCCCACCTCCTTTTCTTTCATGTCTATCCCTCCTGAATATCGAATATCTCTGAATGCTGAACTCCCATCCTTGGTCACCCTGGAGCCATGTCTCTGTGATCCCAACTATATCATAATCACTAATAACAATCTGCACTTTTAATTCATCCACCTTATTACGAATGCTCCTTGCATTGACACACAAAGCCTTCAGGCTCGCTTTTACAACTCTCTTAGCCCTTATACAATTATGTTGAAAAGTGGCCCTTTTTGATGCTTGCCCTGGATTTGTCGACCTGCCACTTTTACTTTTCTCCTTACTACTTTTTGCTTCTACCCTCACTTTACACCCCTCTGTCTCTCTGCACTGGTTCCCATCCCCCTGTTGTGAACTAACCTCCTCTTGCCTAGCCTCTTTAATTTGATTCCCACCCCCCAACCATTCTAGTTTAAAGTCACCTCAGTAGCCCTCGCTAATCTCCCTGCCAGGATATGGGTCCCCCTAGGATTCAAGTGTAACCCGTCCTTTTTGAACAGGTTACACCTGCGCCAAAAGAGGTCCCAATGATCCAAAAACTTGATTCCCTGCCCCCTGCTCCAATCCCTCAGCCACGCATTTATCCTCCACCTAATTGCATTCCTACTCTCACTGTCGCGTGGCACAGGCAGTAATACCGGGATGCAGATGGTTGAAAGACAGAGATCGAGAGAAAAAAGAGATAGAGGTAGAGACAGAGAAAGAGAGGTAGAGACATTTTGCTCGCTCTTGCTGGACAGCAGCAGACAGATCAAACACATGTGCAGTATGAACTGCAGCTTTCACAGAGCAGCGTACAGTTGAACTCGTGTGTCACATTGTCACACTGCATATCATCACTCTGATGTATAGCAGCTGAAAGTTGTTGGTAGAGCCAGAGGGAAGTAATCAAGCTGTTCATCACCCTATATCCTGACAGTAGTCATCACACAAACATTCTGGAGCGGTTATTGTGCCGTGCCACCTGCATCTGGGTATCTCAACTGGCAAAAAACAGCTCTCCTGTGACAGAATGCCTTAAGACAGTGGTCCCCAACCTCCGGGGTGTGGACCGATTCCAATCCGCGAAGCATGCAGGGGTGCAGTGGTAGCTGGAGCGCACCCTGCACATCTTTAAGAAAAAAGCCGAAATAAAGAAGCTAATTAATTAGGTGCCGCCCGGCACGCAAATGTCGGTGCAGATCAGAGGCAATTGCCGATTGTGTCGCCTCTGAATTCACCCAGCAGTTGAGTACAGTCACATTCGATGGTACATCCGCTTGACAGAGTCACTGGGGAGAACTTACCAAGGAAGCAGGATAGTAAAGCCCTTGACAACCACGAGCCAGCAGTTCTTAAAATCAACTTAAAATTTGCACCGAGCAGATTTAGCTAATTTAGCCAAAACAAAGTCCCATGAGGAACATTGCCTACTCAGCAAAGTGTAATTCATCGTGTCCTGTAAGTCTCAATCCTGCTGACATTTGCAGCCTTCAGCTAGGTTCTGCCTATCATCAATAGGCAATGCTAGCAGCACACTCACTTGAGCACCTTGTCACACAGGAAGCTTCACCCTGAAAAGGTGTCCGTACCATGACAGTTGTAACCCACAGTGTTCACCACAACCTTTGATGTCTCGATGCACTGGCACTGTTGAAGCTGCAAGGTGGTTGGCACTTCATAGCCTTCCTACCAAAACAAGCATGGCAAAAACACAGGCCCTGCATCAGCTATTTCACAGCTGCCGGTGTCCTTACGTTGGAGGCCTTGCTGTTTGTGTTTATTGAGGCAGGGAAATGAGTAGGAACAATGCACCACTCCCTGGATGTGTGTAGACTGTCAGCCATTTTAGCAAGCTCGCTATAGTCCATCATGGATGCCTTAGCGAGGGCTATGTGAACTTGATCATGCTTTTGCTGCATGAAGAGTTCCTTAAATATCAAAGAAGGATGGTGATTTCTCAGAAGTGACAGCATATAGCATGAGATCCATAGCTCCAAAGACTTATCGTCCCCAAGACTGGGCAAGAAGTGTGACTGGGGCACTCAGTCTCTGATAGTCCAAAAGCCTGTAAAAGATGAATTTTCGGTGATGGGTACTTATCGTATTCAGACGGGTGTTCTAGTAGACTCACCACTCTCACAACCATGGAGTTGCTGAGTGATGCTATTACTTAAAAGTATTTGATGTTGCTGGCGAAGATTTTTTGAGGCATGAATTGAGTGTTAGCTTGTACAAACCAATTGACGCATTTTGCTCCCAAAAACTCCAGTAGCTTCAACGCCGTGTTGGTTGACTGACATGTTGAATAACTCTGGAATCGTCCAAGAGCATTGGAGTCACCAGTGTAGGTTTTCATAAATAAAATGGCAGAGGTGTTTTATGTTTCAGAAAAACTGTAGCAACGTATTTATTGAACTGAACACAACTACAAAACTGAACACAAAACGCATTAAAAACCCTTTATATAATTATGTCATCAGGTTAGACCAGCCTCTTGAAGAGGAACCCCAAATCAATGTTGCTGGTTGTGAATCCTGTACATTTCCATCAATTATGTTACCCTACAATATAGCTCACAAACAATGATGAACCCAGCAATGATCCCTGTGGCACTCAGTCTCAGGCCTCCTATCAGAGAGGCAACCATCTACTACTACTCTCTGACTTCTCCCACAAAGCCAATGTTAAATCCAGTTTACTACCTCATCTTGAATACCAAGCAACTGTGCCTTCTTGACCATCTTCCCCTGAGGGCCACTAAATGCCTTACTAAATCCATATAAGCAACATCCATTCCTTTCCTACATCACCATTCCTAGTAACTGCATCAAAAAGTTCTGGAAGATTGATTAAGCATGTCCTACTAGGCACAGAGCCACATTGACTGTCCCTATCAGGACTTGTCGGCCTGTCCAAATACTTATATATTCTGTCCCTTAGGATACCTTCCAATGATATATCTACAACTGACATCAGGCTCACTGGTCTATAATTTCCTGGCTTATTCTTAGAACGTTTTTTGAGTACAGAACAACGGACACTCCAGATCTCTGCCACCTCATCTGTGGCTAATGATGTTTTAAGTATTTTAGCCATGGTTCCTGCAATTTCTGCACTAGTTTCCCCACAGGACTCAAGGGACACTTTGTCAGGCCCTGGAGACTTATCCACCCTAATACGGCGCAAGACTGCAAATAGTTCCTGTTCTGTAATCCAGATATGATCCCTAACTTCTTTATTCTTTTGCTTCAGCTCTGTGTCCATCTCTTGAGTATCAGAATCAGAATTGGAATCAGAATCAGGTTAAATATCGCTGACAGTTGTCATGAAATTTGTTGTTTTGTGGCAGCAGAAATACAGATGAAAAAGAATTCCTTTTAAGATCTCCCTCATCTGCATAGATGACTACGCTGATCTTCAAGTGGACCAATTTTGTCCCTTGCTGTCCTTAAGCTCTTCATACATCTGGAGAAGCTCTTGGATTTCCCCTTCATTTTGTCTGCCATGGTAACCCCATGCCTTCTTTCAGCCCTCCTGATTTGCATCTTAAGTATTCTCTCCCATTTCTTATGCCCCTCAAGTACCCCTTAAGTAAAAACTACCTATCTCATTCTATGCCCGCTAGGTCTTTTCTGATGACACCAAAATTGGCCTTTCTTCAATTTAGAATCTCAATCTAAGGAGCTGTCCTATCCTTCCTTATAATTACCTTGAAACTAATGGTATTATGATCATTAGATACAAGATGTTTCCCTTCATCTGCCCTGACTTGGTCTCTAATAAAAGATCACACTCTCTCTAGTTGTGACTTCCATATCTTGACTAAAGAAATTTTTCTGAAAACATCTGACAAAATCTATCCTATTCAGTCTTTTATAACATGGGAGTCTGAATCAATATGTGGAAAGTTAAAACCACCTACTTTCACAACTTATGTTTCTTGCAACTCTCTGCTATCTCTCTACAAATTTTCCCCTTTTCTATATAAATAGATGGAGTTTCAATGGCACTAGACAGTGACTTCTTCGAGCTCATCTGAGGAAACAGCTGTCATAACAGGGCGCTGGGAGTGGACCCAAATGCAAGACACAGACACTGAAGTACTAGGAACAGGACTAGGTGTGTCAAGAAAGCAAGCGAAGTGGGGAAGAAAAGACGCTGGACAAGACACAGGCCCTGGACGAGACTAGGATACAGCGCCTGGCTGGGACATGGACAAGAAACATGGGACCCGGACAAGGAACTAGGAACAAGGAGACTGGACTAGTGACATGGAACTCTGGAACCAGAGCCTGGACAAGGACCCAGAACCTGGGACTTGACTCGGAATCGAAACCCAGGTCTAGGCGAGGACTCGGGACTAGGATCTTGGCAAGGGCAGGACGTGGAACTCCTGCACAGGACGAGGCACATGGACAGGACAAGAACACGAGACCTTGCCTTGGTCGAGGGAGAACAGGAACAAAGAGCTTCGGTCGAGGGAGAACAGGAACGCACAGCCTTGGTCGAGGGAGAACAGGAACGCACAGCCTTGGCTGAGGGAGAACAGGAACGCAGAGCCTTGGTCGAGGGAGAACAGGAACATGGAACACAGAGCCGGGACCCCTCCTTGGGAACAGGACTTGGGGCCGGGGCTCTACACAGAGTCAGGACCCCTCCTAGGGAGCAGGACATAGGACCAAGGACTCATACACAGAACACAGAGAGGCAGTTCCCAACACAAGGTAGAGGCAAATGGCCGGACCTACCTAGCAAAGATGTGGACACAGACACAATTCCAAACAACAATAGACAGTTCCTTGTCTAGGCACAGCAAGGCTCCGGTCTTGCTCCGGCAGTAGAACTTGACAGCGATACAGGCGAGGACGCAGGCGAGGTCACAGGCAAGGCTTCAGGCAGAAGGTGGAGGGAAGGGAAGGGAACAGTCCAGCAACTGGAGCTGAACCCAGCAGCTGTTTACGTAGCCAGCCCAAAATCAGAATCATGTGGCACACACCCCAACAAGGGAAAACCAGAAAACCTGGAATACGGATCGATGGACCAGTGTGAACTGGAATGCGGACTTCATGGACCAGACCACGACAACGGCTTAATATCTACCTTTATTGTCTCTCTTTTTCCTTTTCAAGGTGGATGGGGTTCTGTCAAAGACTCTAATCTAGAGTTGCACTCAAACTTCGGTTCTTTACAATATTGGTTTCCACTCTCTGGCTCACTAACTGGCCATTTTTCAATATTCCAAGGATGTGTCCTCGAAGATGAGGTGCCTTCCGGGTTCTGTGGAGGAGCCGATTCTATGCCGGTGCTGCTGACTGATGCGTCATGGGAGAAAATGGAATATCAGGATCAGCCGTCAGGGTCTCTGTACTCAGATCGCGCTCTCTTTCTCTTATTGGTGGATGAGGGTTGGCTGCCAATTCTTGAGTCAGAGAACTCAGGAGAAAGCAACACGACGGACTTCCAATGGAAATCAATGAGTTGTTTTGTTTCTGTCTCCCCATTCGCTGCGTGACACCTCTGTGTCCCTTTATTAGAAAGAGAGTGACTGTACTATGTCAAATTGCCTGATGACGATTAATTTTTGTTGTACTGCAGATCATGGTCTTTCCTATTGCTTGCTTGGTAGGTGGAGGGTGCTGATGCTTTTTGCTTAAGTAAGTGGGGGAGGGGAAGGTTGATGCTCTGCTGCTACTTGTGTGTGGGAGGAGGGGCTTTGGGGTTCTAACATTTTTACTGTCACTCATCCTTTGGGGCACTCATCTGTTTTCATGGATGTCTGTGAAGAACAAGAATTTCAGGTTGTATATTGTATACGTTGTCTGATATTAAATGGAACTAATGAAATCCCACTGACTATCGGGTGGTCTATAATATTATCCCATTAAAGTGGTCATCCCTTTCTTATATCTCAGTTCCACCTCTATAGCATTAATAGACAAGCTCTCCAATCTGCCCGATCAGAGCAATGTTATGATGTTTTCCCTGACTAATATTGCCAACTCTCACCTTTTAATACTTCTCCCATTTACATGTCTAAGACAACGTAACACCGGAAAAATGAGTCGCCATTCCTTCCCTTCCTGAAACCAAATCTCACTAATGGCTGCAATATCATAGTTCCAAATGGTGATCCATGCTCTAAACTCACCTGCCTTACCTACAACACTCCTTCCATTGAAATAGAGGTAACTCAGAACATTAGTCCCATCATACTCAACAATTTGGTTCCTGTCTTTATATGTAGGCTAAACTCCAGTTCCCATCCCCCTGCAACTCTAGTTTAAACCTCCTCCACCCCCAGAACAGAATTAGCAAACCTTCCTGCAATGATATTGGTTTTCCTCAAGTTCAGGTGCAAACCTTTCCTTCTATATAGGTTTCACTTTCCTTGGAAGAGAGCCCAATCATCAAAGTCCTCCCTCCTGCACCATGTCCTCAGCCATGTTATTATCATTCTATTTTTGGCCTTAATAGCACATGACATGGGTAGTAATCCAGAGATCACTGCCCTGAAGGCCAGTCCTTTAATTTAGTGTCTAACTCCCTGAGTTCACTTTGCAGGACCTCCCTATGCCATTGGTAAGAATATGTACCATGACCTCTGGCTGCTCTCCCTCACATTTAGGAATGCCACGGACTCAATTCGAGATCTCCCTAACCCTGGTAACTGGGAGATCACATATGATCTGAAAATCTCGTTCTCATTTACAAAAGCACAAGAAAGCAGCATCCATCATCAAAGACCCCACCATCCAGGCCGTGTCCTCTTCTCACAGTTGCCAGAACGAGGTAGAGCAGCTGTTCAGGAATGGTTATTACCCTTCAACCAACTTCACTTACCTCAACACTGAATTGATTCCATAACCTAGGTACCCTCCTTCAAGGACTCGACAACTCATGTTCTCAATATTATTTGTTATTTTTTTTTATTTTTATTATTACTATTTGCTTTTTGTATTTGTGAATTTTATCTTCTTTTGCACATCGGTAGCTTGTGTTTGCATGTAGTTTTTCATTAATTCTATTGTATCTCTGTATCTACTGTTAATGCACACAAGAAAATCAATCTCAGGGTTGTATATGGTGACAGATACATAATTTGATAATAAATTTACTTTGAAGAGTGAGAACTTCATGCCTGTTCCCCTAACCAATGAATCCCCTATCATGACTGCTCACCTCTTCTTCCCCCTCACTTCCCTAACTCAAACAATCTCAGGGAACAAAGAAAGTCCCAACTTTATAAACGTGGCACATATGATCCATAAATATTAATGAATACTGTTGAATGACAGATTTGTTTTAATGACAGAAGATTTCTCTGTACCTTTGGCCTTTTGAGCTTTCTCAGTTGCTTCCATTTCAGGCTCCTTTTTGTCCTCCAGAGGTGAGGCAGCTGTTGGCCTTGAGGATATTTCACTTTCGCTTCGTTGTTTGATGTTGTCTAAAGTAACCTGCCATTCTGGCTTATCAGACTGCTCAGATAGCTTCTCTTCAATTTCACTTCCTTGTACATCTGTTGGGAAATCACATTGTCACATCTTGTACTCAATCTGTAATTCAAAATTAAATAGCAGTTCATTATGGCATTTCAATAAAAACCAACCAGATTTTACTTGTTTTCCCTTGGAAAGTATCAGTATCCAAGAACTGATAACTCTGACCTATAAAATCAAACTTTCCAAATAGCACCAAACTTTCAGTCAAGCTGGTCCACTTCTCCTGTGTAACTCAGGTGGGTTCCCGTTGCTAATGTTTATCTTCACATACCTTCCGTAAAGATTACCAACCTGTCAGAGTGTGCCCTGAACTGTTCTTGCTGGCTGTAACCATCAGTACATAAACCAATAGGACTGTTGAATATTGGAAGGACCTTGTATAGTTCCACCCCCACCGACATATTAAAGGGCCTGAATATCAACAAAACTAGAGCCTCAATTTCTCCAATTGTGCTGCAAAGCTCTGTAACTCGATTATGGAATGCTGCGCTCCATGTGCAGGACAGTGTGATTAGGCTGAAGAGTTTGGCACAGTCTGAATGGGCTGAGGGCCATTTTCTGTGTTACAGTGCTCTGCGGCTCTATTACTCTAGCAAGGCAGGTAGGAGTGAGGGATCAGTGCTTTGACTTCTGTTGTTGGTGGTGTAAATGTACATGAGCTGCTTCGAAAGGTTCCGGATGATACAAAAATTGGTGAAGCTGCAGATAGCGAAGAAGTTTGACAAATGATACCGCAGATCAATTCGGATATGGGTGAAGAAATCACAAATGGCGTTTAATCTGAGCAAGTGTGAGGCATTGCATTTTACGAGGTAAAATGTCAGGAGATAAAGGAGGAAGGACACAATAAACGGCAAATGGATGTACAAAAGGATCTTGGGGCCCAAACCCATAGCTTCCTGAAAGTGTCAAAAGGAGGAAAAGAAGTAGGTGGGTTGGCAAAGAAGGAGTATGGTATGCTTGCCTTTATCCATTAGGGCATTGAGTAAGAGTCAGCACGTCACATTGCACTATATAAAACTTTGGTGGAGCTCTGGTCACACCATTATAGAAAGGATGTGGGGGCTTTGAAGAAAGTGCAGAAGAGGTTGATCAGGATGCAGCCTGGATTAGCTGGAAGGAGAGATCAGACACACTTGGATTGCTTTCTCTGAGTGTCAGTGGCTGAGAGGAGACCAAACAGAGGTTGATAAAATTATGAGAGGCTTAGACAGGGCATATAGTCAGTCTTTTACCCAGGGTAGAAGTGTCAAACTTAGAGGATATATTTTTAAAATAAGAAGCAGTAAGCTTAAAGGTCACGTGCAAGCTAGTTTTTTTTACATCGAGTGGAGGACAATTGGAACATACAGATTGTGGTGGTGGAGGTATACTCTATAGCTGTGTTTGAAAGATATTTACACAGGTACATATACACGCAGGAACAGAGAGATATGGATTATGTGCAGGTAAATTGCTGTAACTCTCTCCCCAGGCTCATATGCTCACTTAGCTTGTTACCTAATTCTACTAACAGCCACAGAACTCAGTGGTGAGAAGCCTCTTTCATAAACAATATACATCTAGGGTCGGTATGATTTGAGGTTCAACAAACAGGAACGTTCTGATGTTCCGATTAAAGGAACCTCTAATTGAGCGAATGTGTGTAAATACTGCTCATACATCGGTAGCCCAGAAATGACAGATTGTACACCAGCATTAAAATTAAAAAAGTACTGTATAGTTATCAAGTTTTCAACTTTAACATACAGTTATATAAAAAGAAAAAAAAACTTTCCCACAGCTCTCTGGAACGTCGCTCACACCTGACAATACTGACTGGCTGACACACATTCCTAGGTTGGACAACGTGGCTCGTTACCTTTAGCCAAACCAGAACACACTTTCCAGCATGGCACACTGCTTTTACAGAAAACTGCTAATATAAACCACCTCACTCACAGCATAGCAGTAGAAATCTCAACCAGGGTATTACATAGCTTTATTTCAATGGGGCATCAAGGTTGGCATAGATATCATGGGCTGAAAAGCCTGTTTCTGTACTCAGTTTCCTATGGTCCATTTCTTCATTGTTTCCTGAACGTGAGCTGAAGTGAACTGTAAATATTACATACATAAGTTTAGACGACAGCACAGGGCTGTTCAAAGACAATACGAGGCTTTTATTTTACAATGGAGAGTGTAGGTGCCTGGAGTGTACTGCCAAGAGTGTATATTACATACATAAGTTTAGATGACAGCACAGGCTGTTCAAAGACAATACGAGGCTTTTATTTTACAATGGAGAGTGTAGGTGCCTGGAGTGTACTGCCAAGAGTGTGGAGGAGGGAGATATGTTTAAATGACATTTAAATAGACACATGAACAGGCAGGAAATTGAGAGATATACAGATCATTTGCAGACAGATAAGATTAATTAGATTGGCATCGTGGTGGGCCAAACAGCCCGTTCCTGTGCAGTGCTGTCTTATATTCTGTGCTCTATGTAGTGATTTTGATATAAGCAATCAAGGTTTGCTTATGATTTTTTTTCAGAAGTAGCAACAGAGCAGGATGAAAGTAAAACAATTGGAGGGAGAAGTTCTGGGAGCAACTCGAGAAAGGGAGAAACAAGAGTTAATGTTTCAGGTGAAAGACTTTTTGTCAGAACTGAAAAATGTTGCAGTTCATAAAAAATTACAAAAACTGCAAGTGCTGGATACACTTAACAGCTGAGGCAGCATTTATGGAAAAAAAATAGTTAATACTTCAGGTCAATGATCCTTCTTCAGAATATTGACCTGAAAGGTTAAATCTGTCCCTCTCTGCACAGATCGTGCCTGGCCTGATAATGATGTCCAACACTTCCTCTTTTCATTCTTAATATTGCAGGTAATAGCGATTTATAATGCTGAGGAAGGAATACAGAACATAATCAACAACACCTGTGAAAGGACAGGAGGGATAAATGTTAAAGAGGCTGATGGAAGGTAAATGAGAGGGACGGAAGCAAATGATTCTTCTCAGCAGATGCTAGTAGTTAGAAATGTTCATAATAAGGCGGGGGTTTAAAGTAATCCTCAGAGAGAGGCTTGCAGGCTATGCAGACATTTAATGCACATCAATTACATTTTCTACATTTGGTCCTCCCAAAGCACTTGAGACCGCTATGAGATCAGCTTCTAAATTAAAGATCAGAACACATAACAACAAAATTAGGTCATTCCACTCATAACCTTTGACAGCCTTAGTAATTAAGTAACTATCAGCCTCTGCTTCAAGTATTTTTAAATGAATTGACTTCCACAGCCATCTATAGTGATGAATTTCACAGATTCACCACACTTTGGCTTAAGAAATTCCTCCTCATCTCTGTTCTAAAGGGACATCCTTGTATTCTGAAGTTGTGCTCTCTGGTCCAACACTACCCACTTTAAGGAACATCCTCTCCAGGTCCACCTTGTCTAGGGCTTTCAATAGGTTTCAGTGAGACCCCCCCCCCCCACCTCATGCTTCTAAACTCCAGTGAGTATAAGCCCAGAGCCATAGGCTCCTCATACATTAGTCCTTACATTCCTGTAAGCAAACAAATCTCCTGGCATATAATTTGTACATTCTTTGATAATAAATGTACCTTGAATCATTCCTGTAAACCTCTCTAGACCCTCTCCAATGTCACCACATTATCAAGAAATATAGAGGAGGCTTGACCCAAACACAGAGCAGTAAAGACAATTTGGTGGAGAGCAATTCACTTTAATAATAAACTGCAAAATAACAAGCTATGAGGAGCCACAAAACAAGAGAGAACAGATAATCAACACAACAAAGTGACTGAAGACGAGGAGAAACTGGTTGAGGATGGTAGAATCCACAGGTGAGCAAAGACTGGATGAGAGTTAGCTTTAAACTAGACAACGGGATGACCTGTTAGGGCACCCTTTGAGAGAAGGGTAGTGCAGTCTGATGTGACCAGAATGAACATTAAATTTTCCTGAATACTATTGGTATCGCTTTGCTTTGGAAACGGAAGTAGAAAACCTCAGTTTATTAAAGAAGAACGACACATAGCAAAGCAAATATAGCTCCTCCTCGTTTAATGAAGGACACTTTTGATGGCATCATTTCTGGTTTATCTGCCACCCTTGCGCCTCTCGTTGTCATTCTGGAGACGTGCAGTCCTTTCATCCCCCGTCTCTTCATTTCTCTTTTTTTTTGTCCTGACTCTTTGATCCTGGAGTCGTGCGGCCCTGGTCTCATCCGATTCTTGTTGTCTCCCTCTCCTTGCCACTTCCCGACGATGTTTGGCGTCATCCCTTGACCATAATGTCCCCCTTCCCTTTCTGCGCGGCATAATTAGGCTGACCATTTTTTTTTACCCTAATGCTGGATAGAAGGTACGAAGCAGTAACACCAGATGATGCTGATTATTCTTGATGATGTGGTTGGTGCTCTCCTAAATGGACATGATACAGTCACCGCTGTCTTTTGACTGCAGCAAAGGGTTTTATGGGTGTCTCGAAGTACATCACTACAATAAAATTTAATTATCTCTTATTGATGGGTGGCAGTAAGATCTGTCCCAATCCTACACATGCTGATGGTGATTAGCTGAATGTGACCCCTCGAAATAGAGCTGCACCACCCTTTTGCTCCAGTAGGTGTCGCTGCTGAAGCTGGATGTGCGAATGCTTCGGGCTGTCGCGTCTCGATTTCCATGATGGCGGGTCGTCTCTCGGGTCAAAGCGAGCCTGTTGATTTTGGCAAATGAGCAATTTTATACGAATATATAACCTTGAACTTTGATACTGTATTCCATTTGCCATTTCTTTGGCCAGTAATGAGAGTAAACTCTCTTCCATGGAAGTAATGGTTGAAATAGTTTACACCCCAAAATGGATTCAAGGCCTCTCTGTCAATCTGTACATAATTTTTCTCTGCACCATTTAGGGAATATGATGCAAAAGCTAAGGGCTGTTCACTTCCATCACTCATAACATGTGATATAATGTATGATATACCATAACGTGAGACATCACAGGCAAGCTTCACTAGACAATGTGAAACAATGTGCAAGTACAGTGTCTGACGACACCATTTCCTGTACTTTTTGGAAAGCAACCTCACATTGCTTTATCTATTGCCATTTCTTCCCGGTCCATAATAATGCTTTAAAGGGTGGAACACAGTAGCCAGGTTTGGCAGGAACCTGATATAATAATGACAAATCCTAAAATGGACCGCAACTGTGACAGACCCTTTTTCCTTGGGGCATCCACCATTGCATGAACTTCCTCAGCACACTTGTGTAACCTTGTGCATTGATGGTGTGACCACAGTAAATGATGCTTGGCTTTAAAGAATTCACACTTGCTGCATCGTGCTTTGAGCCCATAATCTTCTAATCCTTTTAAGACAGTCTTGAGATTTCGAAGATATTTCTTGTCATCTTTACTGGTAACAATGATTTTTACTGGTAACACAGAGTGCCGAGGCAGCCTTGCAGCACCTGGTACATAGATTTCTGCCAGAGTGCAAATGTAGAGACCACTCCAAAAACAAGCATTTTATAGTGACCATGCCCCTTGTGAGTGTGTATGGTGAGAAATATTTTAGACTTTTCTTCCATCTCCATCTGTAGGTAGGCCTCAGCTAAGTCCACTTTGAACTGTTTCCCTTCAGGAATACCTTGTAAAGATATCCCCTACCATGGGTTGAGGGCCAGGATTTCAGTACTGGGTTAATGGAGACCTTAAGATCATCACAGATCCCGACAGACCCATTCTTCTTGGCTACTAGGAACACTGGCATTGCCCATGGGTTGCAGTGTACCTTGGAAAGAATTCCTGCAGTCTCCATGCGATCTCCCTCCCTGGCATTGCCCATGGGTTGCAGTGTACCTTGGAAAGAATTCCTGCGGTCTCCATGCGATCTCCCTCACTGGCTTCTTTATCATGGATGGGAGAACGAACCAGACAGGCTTTGCAAAACCTGGGTGTTTCATTTTCATTTAACACTGTTTTACCCTTGATATTTTTGAGTGTTCCAATGCCATCCCTGAACACTACTGTGACATCATACAGTACCTTCCTTAATTCACTTTCAGCTGACTCTATTACAGGGCACGTGGCACGTGGCACGTGGCGTGCCAATAGTGGATGGATCTTCAATCAAGCTGTCTTTCTCTCAGCTACTCAAGAACTCACAATGATTAGTTGTTGTACTTCTCTGTAACAAATGCCATTGCCAGAGGAATTGCCTTTTCTCCAATGTAAGCTCTTTCACTGAATATCTGCAGGCTTTACTTTAGTATCTTTGAACTGCTGTTCAAACTCATTTTGCGGAATGACTGAAACATCCGAGCCAGTTCAATTCCATTTTAGTTAATTTGCCATTTACTTCTGGTGTAAGTCATATCGCTGGTCTATTGTTAATTTTCACAGTGTAAATCTTCAAGACTATTCAGTTCTGTGTCATTCTCACAATTATCAGAATTTTCATTAACAGCATGACCATTAGTGCTCTTTTTGAAACTGCATCTTGACATTTATTTTATTCTCTTCCCTGTGCAGTCCATTTATTTTTGTCTGCCTGATATGTTCTTTATACACGTCCTACTTTGTTGCATTTTCTGCAAGTTTCACCTTTAAATCTACATTGGTCTGGTGAAGGTGAAGCCCTGCCACAATGGTAAAACAATTTGCTCAACGAGGCTGGTTTCTGTTTAGACGTAGCAATTTTGTTTACACTGTTTCATTACTGACTGCAACTCAATTGACTCTCTCTGCTGTTTCCATTGATGTAGCAATTTTAATTGCTCTTTTAATTGTAAATTGTGCTTTAGTTAGAAGCTATTTTTGAATGACCTCAGTGCATAATTAATCATCAGCAGCCATCAGTCCCAAGGGATCATAGGTTTGCACATCTGGTGGACTGTGTCCACTCCGGGGCGGGAAGATTTCAGCCGGCTGTTGCCCATGCATGCTCCCCCTCTCCATGTCACTGATGTGGTCCAAGGGATGGGCAGGCACCGATACAGCTTGGCACCAGGGTCATTGCAGAGGTTGCCAGAGTGAAGTTGTAAACAACATCAAACTGCATTAGGGACCACACCTCTGGATTTCTTCCTTGGGGGTTACTCCCAAAGCCTTTCTCATGAATGGGTACGGCTGCAAAGCAGTGGAGGTCTAAAATAAGAGTTTTCCTTCTCCTAGGTAGGCTGCCATCCAAGGCTGACGAGCCCAACCTGCCTGGAGCAACTGGTTTTGGGCGCCAGTGGTCGGCCTTTAGTCATAGTAGTCATAGTCATACTTTATTGATCCCGGGGGAAATTGGTTTTCATTACAGTTGCACCATAAATAATTAACATATAACCATATAACAATTACAGCACGGAAACAGGCCATCCCGGCCCTTCTAGTCCGTGCCAAACTCTTACTCTCACCTAGTCCCACCGACCTGCACTCAGCCCATAACCCTCCATTCCTTTCCTGTCCATATGGCTATCCATCTTAACTTTAAACGATAACATCGTACCTGCCTCAACCACTTCTGCTGGAAGCTCGTTCCACACAGCTACCACTCTCTGAGTAAAGTTCCCCCTCATGTTATCCCTAAACTTTTGTCCTTTAACTCTCAACTCATGTCCTCTTGCTTGAATCTTCCCCACTCTCAATGGAAAAAGCCTATCCACGTCAACTCTATCTATTCCCCTCATAATTTTAAACACTTCTATCAAGCCCCCCTCAACCTTCTATGCTCCAAAGAATAAAGACCTAGTCAAAGGACAACACTCTGTTATACAAAACATCTCTGGAGAATTTCCTCCTGTTGCTCCAATATGATTACTGCATCATCAAGTGTCTGGAATTTGAATAGTAATAAAACCATAAACAGTTAAATAGTAATATGTAAATTATGCCAGGAAATAAGTCCAGGACCAGCCTTTGCCCCTTCTCTTGTTAGTAGAAACAGTTCCGCTGGGCCTAGTAGCTAAGCCACACATGAAGGCCAAGAGATAGACTTGGTTGTTAGAGGCTGTTGGAGATACATGCCATTTGGAGCACTTCATAGGTAATGGAAGCTTATCCCCACTACCACACCCGGCTATGACAACTTTAGGAACTGCATAATTAAGCCCATCACTGAACTAACAATGTTTAAACAATCTCTTCAATTAGGCCACATAAGTTCTCCTTCCTTTTGATTCTGCTTATGAAACCTAAGGCATTCTGCAGTAAACAATGGTTTTGGTTCTAAATGTTCCTGCATTACTTTAGCTAAATCAGCAAAGGTCATTTCAGCTGGTTTGGTTGAAGTAGTCATACTTCTAAGCAAACTGCATGCTTTTCCACCCAATGAACTCAACAAAACCGATTATTTCTCATTCGCTATTCAATTTGCTTTAAAGTATTGCTCAATTCACTCACTATACATATTACAATTATCTCTTGTGCAATCAAACACATCTATCTCTCTAACATAGCAAGCAGTTTCTGCTTTTTTTACTTATGATTATTATTACCAGGGTCTCACTGTTTATGAACCCGTGAACTCATATATTTCTGCCTTTTTAAAAAACTCAACTATTTCTCTCTTCCGAAGAAAGCATGCTGGCTTTTTTTTTAAGCTCAAATGTCCCCCTATGCTTCAATGGGTCATCTCAGGTTCATTTTAAAAATACATCATTATCACTGTTCTGTTTTGTAACTCCAAAACATAATTAAAAAAAACAAATAAAAAGAAAACCAGGGAGCCAGGAGATAACTCATGTACATTTAATGTCGTTTTTACTTTTAGTGAGGCACCCACGAAGGATATGGTGGCGTGATGACATATGTCATGCACATACTTTTACTTATAACCAGTGATTAGTTATTTAAACAACAAAGAATGCTTAATGAAACTGTATTATTATTATTATATACAAGATTAATCTATTACTCAAATATTAAATATTAAATACACAACAAAGAGGGTAAGCAATTTTAAATTACCCGGTGTTGTCATGTCAAAGGATCTGTCCTGGGCCTAGCACATAAGTGCAATTAAGAAAGAAGCATTGCAGTGCCTCTACTTTCTTAGAAGTTTGTGAAGATTCAGCATAACATCTGAAACTTTGACAAACTTCTACAGATTTGTTATGTAGGCTATATTGACATTGAACAGAATACCAATGACCTATTGGATACAGCCCAGTCCATCATGGGTAAAGCCCTCGCCACCACAGAGCACATCTACATGGAAATGTCACAGGAAAGCAGCATCCATCATCAAAGACCACCCAGGCCATGTTCTATTCTCACTGCTGCCATCAGGAAGAAGGTACAGCAGTTTCAGGACCAATACAATCAGGTTCAAGAATAGCTATTACTCCTCAACCATCAAGCTCTTGAACCAGAAGGGATAACTTTACTCTCCTCCTCATTGAACTGTTCCCACAACCTAAGGACTCTTCATCTCATGTTCTCGATATTTATTGCTTATTTATTGTTATTATTATTATTATTAGCATTATTTTTCCATTTGTATTTGCACAGTTTGTTGTCTTTTGTACACTGGGTCTTTGTCCGTCCTGTTGGGTGTGATCTTCCATTGATTCCACGTGCTGGTATTGTGACTCCCGTCTCCCCTTGCCCCACCACCACACTGCAACCCCGTCTCCCTCACATTCCATCATCTACTCCTGGGCCCTCGGAGGCTCCTTCTTCTTCTCACACCAACCCTCCGCTCTCCATTGACACTACCAGCCTCCCTCCCCCTCCCCCTCTTTCCTCGGATCCCAGCTCTCATCCGTGCCGGATCTTTACCATCCCCTCCGACCTTCAACTCTCTGAGGCAGAGCGCTCTGTCCTCAGTAAGGGCTTTACCTTTGTCCCCCTTCGCCCACACCTCAGCGAGTTCCGCGTTCGCCATGACGCGGAAATCTTCTTCCGCAGGCTCCGTCTCCGAGCCTACTTCTTCAGCAAGGGCTCTCCCACCCCCACCAATGACCCCTTCTCCCATCTTCAGCCTTCCTTCTCTTCATGGACACCCCGCTCTGGTCTTCTGCCTGCTCTGGATCTCTTTATTGCTAACTGCCAACAGGACATCAATTGTCTCGATTTCACCGCACCTTGTCCCCATTCCAACCTTACTCCTTCCGAACGCTCTGCTCGCCACTCCCTCCGCACTAATCCTAACCTTACTATAAAACCCGCCGATAAGGGGGGCTGCTGTTGTAGTCTGGTGTACTGACCTCTACCTTGCCGAGGCACAGCGACAACTCGCGGATATCTCCTCTTATTTACCCCTCGATCGTGACCCCACTAAGGAGCACCAGGCCATTGTCTCCCACACCATCACCAACTTTATCTGCTCAGGAGATCTCCCATCCACTGCTACCAACCTTATAGTTCCCACACCTTGCACTTCCCGTTTCTACCTCCTACCCAAGATCCACAAACCTGCCTATCCTGGCAGACCTATTGTCTCAGCTTGCTCCTGCCCCACCGAACTCATTTCTGCATACCTCGACACTGTTTTATCCCCCCTTGTTCAATCCCTTCCTACCTATGTTCGTGACACTTCTCACGCTCTGAATTTTTTTGATGATTTTAAGTTCCCTGGCCCCCACCGCTTTATTTTCACCATGGATGTCCAGTCCCTATATACCTCCATCCCCCACCAGGAAGGTCTCAAAGCTCTCCACTTCTTTTTGGATTCCAGACCTAACCAGTTCCCCTCTACCACCACTCTGCTCCGTCTAGCGGAATTAGTCCTTACTATTAATAATTTCTCCTTTGGCTCCTCCTACTTCCTCCAAACTAAAGGTGTAGCCATGGGCACCTATATGGGTCCCAGCTATGCCTGCCTTTTTGTTGGCTTTGTGAAACAATCCATATTGCAAGCCTATATTGGTATCTGTCCCCCATTTTTCCTTCGCTACATTGACGACTGCATTGGCGCTGCTTCCTGCATGCATGCTGAGCTCGGTGACTTCATTAACTTTGCCTCCAACTTTCACCCTGCCCTCAAGTTTACCTGGTCCATTTCCAACACCTCCTTCCCCTTTCTTGATCTTTCTCTCTCTATCTCTGGAGACAGCTTATCTACTGATGTCTACTATAAGCCTACTGACTCTCACAGCTATCTGGACTATTCCTCTTCCCACCCTGTCTCTTGCAAAAATGCCATCCCATTCTCGCAATTCCTCCGTCTCCACCGCATCTGCCCTCAAGATGAGGCTTTTCATTCCAGGACGAAGGAGATGTCCTCCTTTTTTAAAGAAAGGGGCTTCCCTTCCTCCACCATCAACTCTGCTCTCAAACGCATCTCTCCCATTTCACGCACATCTGCTCTCACCCCATCCTCCCATGACCCCACTAGGAATAGGGTTCCCCTTGTCCTCACCTACCACCCCACCAGCCTCTGGTCCAACATATTATTCTCCGTAACTTCCGCCACCTCCAATGGGATCCCACCACTAAGCACATCTTTCCCTCCCCTCCCTCTGCTTTCTGCAGGGATCGCTCCCTACGCGACTCCCTTGTAAATTGGTCACCCCCCATCCCTCCCCACTGATCTCCCTCCCGGCACTTATCCTTGTAAGCAGAACAAGTGCGACACAAGCCATTATACTTCCTTCCTCACCACATTCAGGGCCCCAGAAAGTCCTTCCAGGTGAGGTGACACTTCACCCCTGTGAGTCGGCTGGGGTGATATACTGCGTCCGGTGCTCCCAATGTGGCCTTCTATATATTTACAAGACAAAGGAGCAGAAGTAGGCCGTTCGGCCCATCGAGTCTGCTCCACAGCTCCCTCATGAGCTAAACTATTCACCCATCTAATTCCAATTTCCGGCTTTTTCCCCATACCCCTTGATACCCTGACTAATTAGATACCTGTCAATCTCCTCCTTAAACACCCTCAGTGATCGGGCCTCCATAGCCATATGTGGCAATGAATTCCACAAATCCGCGACCCTCTGGATAAAAAATTTCTCCTCATCTCTGTTTTAACTGGGTACCCTCTAATTCTAAGACTATGGTCTCTTGTGCTGGACTCACCCACCAAGGGAAACAACCTTTCCACATCTACTCTGTCCAACCCTTTCAACATTCGAAATGTTTCTATGAGATCCCCTCTCATTCTTCTATACTCTAATGAATACAATCCAAGAGCCGACAAATGCTCCTCATATGTTAGCCCCTGCATTCCAGGAATCATCCTCGTAAATCTTCTCTGAACTCTCTCCAACATCAGTACATCCTTTCTAAGTTAGGGGGCCCAAAACTGCACGCAGTATTCCAAATGAGGTCTCACTAATGCCTCATAGAGTCTCATCAACACCCCCTTACACTATTCCTCTTGAAATGAATGCCAACGTAGCATTCGCTTTCCTTACCGCCGATCCAACTTGGTGGTTAACCTTTAGGGTATCCTGCACGAGGACCCCCAAGTCCCTTTGCACTTCCTATTTTTGAATTTTCTCCCCATCTAAATAATAATCTGCCCGATTATTTCTTCTTCCGAAATATACAACCGTACATTTGTCAACGTTGTATCTCATCTGCCATTTCTTTGCCCACTCTCCTAAACTGACTAAGTCTCTCTGCAACCTTTCCGTTTCTTCAACATTTCCTGCTCCTCCACCTATCTTGGTGTCATCCGCAAATTTAGCCACAAAACCATTTAATCCATAATCCAAACCATCGATATACATCGTAAAAAGAAGTGGCCCCAACACCGACCCCTGCGGAACACCACTAGTAACCGGCAACCAATCAGAATAGGATCCCTTTATTCCCACCCTTTGCTTTCTGCCTATCAGCCAATGCTCCACCCATTTCCATATCTTTCCTATAATTCCATGGGCTCTCATCTTATTAAGCAGCCTCATATGCGGCAACTTATCGAAGGCCTTTTGAAAATCCAAATACACAACATCCACAGCCTCTCCTTTGTCAATCTTATTCGAGATTACCTCAAAAAATTCCAATAAGTTGGTGAGACAGAATCTTCCCTTCATGAAACCATGCTGGCTTCGGCCTATCTTGTCAAGCACCTCGAAGTATTTCATAACCTTGTCCTTGAGGATTGACTCCAATATCTTTCCAACTACTGATGTCAGACTAATAGGTCTGTAATTTTCTTTTTGCTGCCTCCTTCCTTTCTTAAATAACGGAAATACATTTGTGACCTTCCAGTCCTCCGGAACCATGCCAGAGTCTATTGATTCCTGGAAGATCATTTCCACAATCTCCAAAGCCACCTCCTTCAGAACCCTTGGATGCACCTCATCCAGACTGGGTGACTTATCTATTCTTAGTCCATTTAGCTTCCCAAGCACTTTCTCTCTAGTTATCTTGACTGTACCTAATTCTATTCCCTGATACCTCTGGCTATCAGGCATATTGCTCATGTCTTTCACTGTGAAGACTGATGCAAAATACTCATTCAGTTCCTCCGCCATCTCTTTGTTATCCATTATAATTTCTCCAGCATCATTTTCAATCGGTCTTGTATCTACCCTTGTCACTCTTTTACTCTTCATATATTTAAAAAAACTCTTAGTATCCTTTTTTATGTTAATCGCCAACTTCCTTTCATAATTCATCTTTTCTTTCCTAATGACTTTCTTAGTTTCCTTCTGTAAGTTTTTAGAAGTCTTCCAGTCCTCATTTTTCCCACTAATTTTTGCTTCCTTGTACACCGTTTCTTTTGCTTTTATTTTTGCCTTAACCTCTCTCGTTAGCCACATTTGTGCCATTTTTCCATTCATGATTTTCTTTTTTCTTAGAATATATTTTTCCTGCATTTTCCTTATTTCTTGTAGGAATTTCATCCAATTCTGCTCTGCCGTCCCTCCATTTAGCTTACTTTTTCAATCGACTTGGGCCAGTTCCTCTCTCCTACCACTGTAATTTCCCCTGTTCCACAGAAATATCGATACACCTGATACCAGCTTCTCCTTTTCAAATTTGAAACTGAACTCAATCATATTATGATCTCTACTTCCAAGGGGTTCCTTTACCTCCAGCTCCCTAATCGCCTCAGGTTTGTTACACAGCACCCAATCCAAAACAGCCAGTCCCCTGGTGGGCTTCTGGACAAGTTGCTCCAAAAAGCCATCCTGTAGGCATTCTACAAACTCCCTCTCCTGAGATCCATTACCTTCCCGACTTTCCCAATCCACTTTCATATTAAAATCCCCCATAATTATCTTGACATTTTCCTTCTGACACGTTTTTTCTATTTCCGCTGCAACTTGTAGTCAACATCCCGGCTGCTGTTTGTAGGCCTGTATATAACTGCTATCAATGTCTTTTTACCCTTGCCATTTCTTAATTCTACCCACAAGGATTCTACCTCTTCTGATCCTATGTCCCTTCTTTCTATTGATTTGATATCGTTACTTACCATCAGGGCCACGCCACCCCCTTTACCTACCTTCCTATCTTTCCTATACACTGTGTATTCTTGGATATTCAACTCCCAGTCACATCCATCATTTAGCCATGACTCAATGATGGCCATAATGTCATATCTTTTAACCTGCAGCTATGCAGCAAGGCCATCCTCTTTATTTCTAACACTGCATGCATTTAAGTACTGTACATTTAGATCAGTATCTGTTGCCGATTTTGCTATATTTCTATTTTGCAGCAAATTATCCTGTATATTCACCGGCCTGTCCTTCTTGCCATCTTTGCTGCACAGTATTTTTGACTTATTTCTATTTTCCTCTTCCTCGACCCTAACACCTTGGTTTCCTTCCCCTTGCCAACTTAGTTTAAACCCTCCCTAACAGCTATATTAAACAATCCCGCCAGGATATTAGTACCTTTTGTGTTCAGGTGTAATCCATCTTTTTTGTATAAGTCGTACCTTCCCCAAAATAGATCCCAATGATTCAAGAATTTGAAGCCCTGCCCCCTGCACCAGTTACTTAGCCACACATTCATCTGCTTAATTCTGCTATTCTTACCATCACTAACGTGCAGCTCAGGCAGCAATCCTGATATTATTACTCTGGAGGTCCGGCTTTTCAATTTTCTTCCTAGCTCCCAGTAATCTTTCTTCAGAACCTCCTCTCTTTTTCTGTCTATGTCATTGGTACCAGCATGTACCAAGACTTCCGGCTGCTCGCCCTCTCTCCTCAGAATACTCTGGACTCAATCTGAGACATCCCATACCTTGGCACCAGGGAGGCAACTCACCATCCGGATATCCTTGTCCGGCTCGCAGAATCTCTTGTCCGTCCCCCTTACGATGGAATCCCCTATAACTACCGCATTTCTTCTTGCTCTCTTGATTTCGGCACTGGGCAGAATGCCAGAGTCTCGATCACTGTGGTCCTCCTCTGTCAGGTCTGCCTCTTCGACAGTATCCAAAACGATATATCGATTTCTGAGGGGGACTGTCACAGGGGTGCTATCCACTACCTCTCTATAGGTAGTATCTATCACCTCCTCACTTTCCCTAATTAGCCAAAGGTCATCAATTTCCATCTCCAGCTCCTTAACACGGTCCTTCAGGAGCCTCACCTCAGTGCACCTGGTGCAGATGTAATCCTTGGGGAGGCTGGGAGTCTCCCAGGGTCCCCACATCTGGCACTCCAAGCACAACACTAATCCTAGATGCATACTTCTAACGCTACTGTTTGTACTAAATACCAAAAAACTGTAACTTACTCCGTTACTATGAGACTCAACGGTCGCAGGAAGCCTCTTCCCGTCTTGGCGAGACCCGACGCAGACTGGGAGACCGTTTCGCTGAACACCTACACTCTGTCCGCCAGAGAAAGCAGGATCTCCCAGCGGCCACACATTTTAATTCCACGTCCCATTCCCATTCTGACATGTTTATCCACGGCCTCCTCTACTGTAAGGATGAAGCCACACTCAGGTTGGAGGAACAACACCTTATATTCCATCTGGGTAGGCTGCAACCTGATGGAATGAGCACTGACTTCTCTAACTTCTGTTAATGCCCCACCTCCCCCTCGTACCCCATCCATTATTTATTTATTTATTTATTTATTTATTATTAACTTTTTTTTTCTCTCTCCCCTTTTTCTCCCTGTCCCTCTCACTGTACTCCTTTCCCATCCTCTGGGCTTCCCCCCTCCCCCTTTCTTTCTCCCTAGGTCCCATGATCATCTCCCTTCTCCAGCCTCATATCCCTTTTGCCAATCACCTGTCCAGCTCTTAGCTCCATCCCTCCCCCTCCTGTCTTCTCTTATCATTTTGGATCTGCCCCTTCCCTTCCCACTTTCAAATCTCTTACTATCTCTTCTTTCAGTTAGTCCTGATGGATGGTCTTGGTCTGAAATGTCGACTGTACCTCTTTCTGTAGATGCTGCCTGGCCTGCTGCGTTCACCAGCGTTTTTTGTGTATGAAATTCCAACATCTGCAGATTTCCTCGTGTTTCCTTTGATTCTATTGTGTTTCTTGGAGTTACAGTGCATGCTCGCAAGACAATGAATCTCAAGGGTTGTATATGGTGACATATTTAATTTTATGATAACTCTACTTTGAACTCTGAAATAAAGAATGCTCCACATACTTTATGACGAGGCAGTTTTCCCCCGTCCTCAAGTGGTTCACTTTGCAGATTTGAATGCAGCCAAAGGAGAAGTTGTTCAATATAGTATTGCATTGGGCTGAATTGAAAGTGCCATGCTGGAGGGGAACTGACCTACTATTTGTGCACAGAGAAAACAGAGAGCCCAGTTGGATGGAGTTGAGAGGGGTTGGATGTTAACATACTGGCAGGTGTTAGCTATATTATGGATAAACGTAGAAGGAACAAGTGAACTCAAGCTAAGATAGGAAGAAACGTGATGGGGAATATGAAACAATTGATCTGTCTCAGTATCACAACACTACCAACACCCTCCTGCATCTGTACCATGCCTTTAGAACAGCACAACATCCCTTGGCATTTTATGGTATTGGTTTATACACCATTTAGCGAAAAGCTTTTGCATTGCATGTCATCCAGGCAGGTCATTCCATACATAAGAACATCAAGGTAGTAAAAAGACTACAAAATGCACAATATAGTGTTGCAGCTACAGAGAAAATGTAGTGCAGGTAAACAAATAAAATGCAAGAACCACAATGAGGTAGATTGGGAGATCAGGAACCTGTTATT